>NW_026712219.1:12824028-13109028 GCF_030504385.1 Musca domestica | reverse complement strand
TTGAGTGTACATTTCGATTGTATCAAAATCAAAATCATTTCGTATCACCCCCATGCCTTGCTCGCATTTAGAATGTGTAAATGTTTTCGCAAATTGCATTTCATTAAGCGCCAGATCCGCAAATAGCCTCCATTAAAATACAAACTTGAATAATTATTTGCTCATGAAATAGTCATTCGCATTTGGGTAGCATGAAGGTGTAGTGAGTGAACAATAAAATTGTTATTCTTTTTTTCGGAGCTTCTGTTGCATATTTAGTATTTATTATTTTAAAAAATGTATCTTTTTTTGAAGATCTAAAATCTAATAAATAAAAAAAAAAACTTTTAAAAGATATTTCATGTATAGAAAGGCCATTGGAAACATTTTTCCACACGTTGGGCGCCACTTAAAAATTTAATATTTTGTAATTTTTTGAAAAATTCTAAATTGAAATTCAATTGGAAACATTTGCCCCACGTTGGGCGCCACTTAAAAATTGCATATTTTGTAATTTAAAAAAAAAAATCTAAATTGAAATGTTTACAAAATCTTCTATATATTTAGAGCTTGTGAAAGAAATTCCATGTATGACAAGTTAATTGAAAAACATTTGCCTCATGTTGGGCGCCACTTAAAATTGAATAGCTGGTAATTCTGATTTGAAATCTATACAAAATCCCCTTTCTATATGAAGCTTGTGAAGGAGATTCCATGTGTGGAAGATACATTGGAAAACTTTTGCCTCACGTTGGGTGCCACTTAAAATTGAAAATGTTGAAATTTGTAGCAAATTTCTGATTTTAAATCTGATCTCCCATCTATATAGAGCACGTGATAGAGATTCCATGTATGGAAAGTCCATTGGAAAACTTTTACCCCACGTTGGGCGCCACATAAAAATTGAATATTTTGTAATTTTTGGAAAAATTCTGGTTTGAAATCTATAAAAAATATACAGAGCTTGTGAAGGACGTTCTATGTAAGGGAATTCCATTGGAAAACTTTAGCACCATGTTGGGCGCCACTTAAAAATTGAATATTTTTTATTTTTGGAAAAATTCTGATTTGAAATCTATACAAATCTCCTATCTATATAGAGCTTGTGAAGTAGATTCCACGTGTGAAAGGTTCATTGGAAAACTTTTGTCTTACGTTGGGCGCTATTTGATTTGTAATATAATATAAACGATATTTTTTCAATAAAACCTGCTGTACATTTTTTTACGTTTGGTGCCACTAAAAAATTGAATATTTTTTCAATTTTTGGCAAAATTTTGATTTGAAATCTATACAAATCTCCTATCTATAGAAGCAGAACTAGAGCTTGTGAAGTAGATTCCATGTGTGAAAAATCCATTGGAAAACTTTTGCCTTACGTTGGCCGCTATTTGATTTTTAATCCCTATAAACGACATTTTTCAATAAAACCTGCTGTAATTTTTTTTATCTTTAAAGTATTTCTGTTGCAAAGTAGACTTCGCAAAGATATAGAAAAATTCTGCAAAGTATTCTATCATTGAAAAATGTGTAAGGGGCCTTTTTAAAAAATCGTTGCCCCATGTTGGGCGCCATTTAGATAAGGAATACTTTGCAATATATCTAAAAAAAAACATATGAAAAGTCTATTAACTTCAGAAGGGCACTGGAGTGGAATGCCAGGTTACAAATCTATTATCGATAGAACCTGCACAGGGTCGTCCTTTCCTGGAGGCCTAAGGAAAATACATTTCAAGATATTTTAAAATAGTTTCCTTTTTTAAAAGGTCAATGAGGTATAGGTGGTACATGCCTTTATAAGGTCTTTATAGCACCATATATACACATAAGAAAAATCGTCTAGATATAAATTCGGCAAATATTGAAAAATGATCTCGGGGTAAAGCCATTGAAACCCCAAAAAGTACAAGAACTTACACCGCAACAGAAAGACTCAGCACGCGACACCCAAGAATGGTTACACAATGAGGTTTCTCACTTCATTTCCAACGCACAATGGCCACCAAAATCTCCGGATACCAATCCGTTGGACTATTGTGTCTGGAGTATTTTGGAAAGCAAGGTTGGCACTAAAAAATACCAAAATGTCGATCACCTCAAGCAAGCGCTTCGCCGGGAATGGGCCAAAATACCGCAGAGAAACATTCGGGCAGCGTGTGACGGTTTCATTGGCCGTTTGAAGGCCAAACATGGCCAATTCTAATAAATCTAAACTTATTCTAAAATTTGATGCTTTTTCCGACATTTTTTGCTTTCATTCAATAGAATTTAAAGAAAAATGTAAAAATTATGGCATTTGACTTTGTTGCCGTTTTTTATCTCACCCTGTAATTTATAAAATATTCAAAAATCTATTATCGATATAACCTGTGAGGGGTTTTCCATTTTTGGTCGCGTGTGGAAAATACGTCTCAAGATAATCTAGAAAATTTGCCTCTTTCAAAAGGTTTATGAGGTAAAAGTGGTCTTTGGACCACATAAAGCTCTTATATACATATAAGGAAGATCGTCTAGGTATGAGGGAGATTTTCTACATAAAAAATAAATATAGGAACATACATATTTGTGTTCAAATCTAGATAATATATGCGGCCTCATATTGGACGCCATTTAAGAAATGAATATTTCGTCTTTTTTGGAGCTTTTTTATCTTTAAAACATTTGTTCAGAGAGATATGGGATCTAGACCCATATTTCGATGATGCACATTTTGACCGCATCTTTTGGCGGAATATATGAACTAAATTTTCATTTTAATTGTTTTCTAATATTGTTTTATTTTCACAGAAAACTTATATATTTTTCTCAGTTTTTATTATGAAAAGTATATGAAATAGACCTTTTGGCAAGTAAAAATCGGGCCCAAAGAGTTAAGAGAATGCAAACAATTTAGGGCGGCGTGTTCTTTTACTATGTTTTATTAAACAAATTTGGCCGATTGTAAGCCTCTGATTGGCTAATATGTTGACTACGAAGAATTTACTTATTCGACATTCCTGTACTCTAGTTTTTTAACATATTCCCCCCTCTCTCTCTCTTTACTAGTTCTGCCATTCAAAATTTAACTTTTTTCCACTTAATATTATAGTATAACTCCCAGTCATTGAGTAACTAACTAGTTAATGGCTATAATCCATCCATGTAATTGTTATCAACAATAACAACCGACAATACAAATACCATAACATTAACTATAACCATAACTACACACTACTGATCGGTTAATATTAATGTGCTAATTGTAAAATTAAAAACAAATTGTTTGAACCACCCTCCCCCCCGCTAGGCCTCTCTTCAAACGCAAACGCAGTGTTGGCCATGTGAATGCCTAAGTTTGACCAGATTGCCTTTGGAGGCAGGTGTATATTTTATGGCTAAACTAAATGCAAGCGAAACTACCAAATAGCCGAGCCAGCCAACAAACCAAAGGCTGGCCAAAGCACTTGTCATTCATTTACGAGTATGTGTGTATGTAGCTTTGTGTGTTCAAGTATTTTGTTCATAGTTGATAAGTCAATGCGA
The DNA here is from genome assembly GCF_030504385.1 of Musca domestica. Classification (NCBI taxonomy): domain Eukaryota; kingdom Metazoa; phylum Arthropoda; class Insecta; order Diptera; family Muscidae; genus Musca; species Musca domestica. Next base: position 13,105,527 of record NW_026712219.1, on the reverse strand, counting down.
AAAAATGTACACCAGCTACCCATAAGCCGCATTAGAAGGTTTAAAAAGGCGTAAAGTCAACATGGATTATAACTGGGTCAACAATGGCTGTTGTTTTTTTTTCGGTTAACACTGCTTGGCTGGCTAACTGAATAACTCGAAATGACAACTTATTTCCCAACACAAAGTTTTTCGAACACAAACACACACATTTGTATGTACTTTAGGTTTGTAAGTGGTTATTAACTTCAAAGGTATTAACTGCCAAGTTTTAAGAAATATTTCGAGACTTGGAGGAAAACCAATTCTCATATCGCTATTGACGAAATCTACCCTTCAAAAGTCAAACTTAAATATTTGCCAAAAAAAAGTTCACTTATAATGGGAGGAGAGGTTAATGGTTTAAATTAAAATGTCTGGTACGGTTAAAAAAACCAACCAATTTAACCAGAACCTATTGTAATTAAGTCAATATGTAATTATTGGGGATAATTAATCATTTAAAGGTTATTAAAATCCTGATATTGTCAAAGTAATTTAATTTTTTTAATAGCTTAGTGCCAGTAAAGGTATGGGTATTGGACAATAATACAGGGTGAGATGAAAAAACTGCAACCAAATTCAGACTATTGTCATTGCTAAGCCACTCGTCCGACAGCTGTTAAAATTATTCCAGTAACAGCTCATTATATTATTTACAAGCGTACAAAAGCTTTTTGGTGATAATTTTCCAGAAAAAATGTTATTTGTGATGGAATTCAAGCGTGATAGTGTGATTTCTTTATATTTGGCCGGAAAACCACAAGTGGCTATCGTTAGAGCACTCCAGCATTTAAATGTGAATAAATCTTTTGTGTCTCGTACCATCGCTCGTTACCGTGATACTGGTCAGCGTAGCCCGACGTCAAGGAAGTGGACGAAAGAAAACAGCAACATCAGTAGAAATGGTTCGAAAAGTAAAGAAGCGACTTGGTCGAAACCCGCATCGCAGTGGCCGAAAAATGGCTTGTGAGCTGAACATATCGCAATATTCCAATCGTCAAATATTGAAAAATGTGCTAGGGGGAAAGCCATTGAAATTCCAAAAAGTGCAAGAACTTACACCGCAACAGAAAGAAAATATACTCAAAAGGGCTACAGAGTTGTTTCGCTTGGCCGAAAGTCGTGAACTGCCGATTTTGGGTTGAGAAAACATTCGTTGCCCAGCGTGTTTACTTGCCAAAGAGGTCAGCTGAAAATGTGCACCTTCGGTTGGCCACCAGAACTCAAGCGCTGACCATGGCGATGGTGTGGGCCACCATAATAGCCGATGGTCGCTCTCCGCCCGTATTAATCGACCGTAACATCAGAATAAATGCCGAATATTATCGCGAAAATATTCTGGAAGGTGTATTAAAGCCTTGGGCACGCAAACATTTTGGATGCAGACCTTGGACATTCCAACAGGACTCAACACCATCGCACTCAGCAAAGTTTCGATCACCTGAAGCAAGCACTTCGCCGGGAATGGACCAAAATACCGCAGAGCAACATTCGGGCAGCGTGTGACGGTTTCATTGGCCGTTTGAGGGCCATAATTCGTGCCAAAGGTGACCAATTCGAACAAATCTAAACTTATTCTAAAATTTGATGCTATTTCCGACATTTTTTGCTTTCATTCAATAAAATTAAAAAAAATGTAAAAATTATGGCGTTTGACTTTGTTGTAGTTTTTTTTAACTCACCCTGTACTTTTAATTTTCAGCCAAGCAGACAAAAATCACTTGATGTTAAGGCAAATTCTTCAAGATTTATGCGGAGATTTCTTCTCTCCACAGTCGTGAGAGATATATTTTTTCATAAAAGTGACCTTTTTTTTAAAAAAAGAAAACACATCTTTCTTCTCTCCCTTGTCGGTCACTGATCCGGCTCGTAGGACCAATGTAAATCGGGTATTTATAGTTTCATAAAGACAAGACGTCTTTTTTTGAGTGATTGTAAGACACAAAAAATTTATTATAAAAATATTCCTTAAGAACTACTTATGATAATAGGACTTAACCTAACTTAGCATAGAGTGTAAAAGATCGAGAGATACGAAATTTTTTACAGACATTTGACGGAACGTTATACTTGTCACAGCACGTATTCTCTCGACGATGGCCATATTTAATATGTAAAATAGAATTTACAGAATTTAAGGATAATCTGTTTCTGATTTTCGATTTATATAGATTCATAGCACTGAATGCTCTTTCTACTTCTGCATTTGAGTAGTAGTAGAAGCTTAACAGTCTTATAACGAATTCTGATAAATCTTGAAAGGGATTTTACCCTATGGAATCTTTGAACTCATTTCCTTTTATCCAGATCTATGTATTATCTATACTTAGTTCCATATTAGAAATTACATCCGCTTTTTTTTTCTCGTTCATTTTACTTTTCCTTTAATTGGTTTATAATACACACAATTCTTCGTTTTATTTTCCTTAATTAAAAAAGAGTTACATGTAAACAAAAGAACTTCAATGACAGGAATGAAAGACACGTAAAGAATTTCCTGTAAAGAACTTGCCACACTATCAAAATATTCGAATGTATAAACATTGCCACATTTTAAAATCTAAAACCCGCTAAAAGCGCTATGCCCACTATTTTGGCGTTTTGGGGGGTCTAAAAAGCACCAAAAACAGCGCGAAAAGCACTAAGTTGGCATCGCTGTTTCTTTTTTACAAAAATCTCTCTCTTCCATACTAGGTAGCACCGTTATTCTTCTTTATCATTAAAAACATGTTGACTTTACCGAGAACAAATTTGATGAACGCTTCTTTTACAGAAGACTTTTCGCAATTCTTTTATACATAAAGGGCCTTTAATGCAAGCCAGAACACTTCTTCTTGAAAATATTTGTTTTACATAAAAGTTTCATATTGCTCTTACCTTTTTTGTTCTTTCCTTTTTTCAACGGTTATTCTGTGGAAAAAATGACAAAAAACTGAAATTAGTTTCTTTGATTATATAAATTTATATTTCAATCAAAAATTTGTCTTGTTTCATTTGTTAGACTATTTTTTTTTTTAATTTTTCAAATATTGATCCAACGGAATACATAATGAGCCCTTGTTGCACCCACCTTAAACTGAATTTGTTAACCCAATAATTTAAGTTTTGTTGCGTGTCCAGAGATTGGGAACACAATTACTGCGGTCACCTGGAAAGGTTGCTAGGGGATAGGAACACGTTTAGGGGTAAGTATGACACACTTTTCAAACATTTGTATACCGAGAAAAAGAGTTTATAAATAGAACAGTGAGGGCAATGGTCAAATTGGTGATTTGCCGGTCATTAGGTTATGAATTAAACAGAAAACAAATTTATTACAAAACGGATATATTTTTAATAAGCAAAGAATTGAATTATAATAATAGTTTTTAATTTTTCAAAATAGTATTTTTGAGATAATTACTTGTTAGTAAATTATTTTTTTAACACGAACGATGTCATCATTAACACGGGAACGATGTCATCATTTTCTTTTTGCTGTAGGGACTTAAAACCTGTAATGTCTGTGAAGTAAATCGTGACAAATCCTCCATATTCCGATAAGAGAACAGGGTCTCAATTCTTGTTCTATGAAAATGTGAAATGAAAACTTTCATAAAGGAATGAAATATCAAATGAAAAATTTTATAAAGAAAATATTTTTCATTTCATATTTTCATAGAACAAGAATCCAGCCCCAGGCTAACAAGTTAGGTTAGTTTTTTTCATTCGAATCCAGAAATGTTAGCCCAATTTAGTTTGGAACATGTGTTTTCCTGTTAAAATTTATCTAAAAAATAGATCTGTTTTAAAAATTTGACCAAAGAACGGGTTTCTCATTTTTTTTTAATTTCCCACCAACATTTTGTAAACCTTTTTTTCAAGCTGGCATGTTTAATGCCCCAAGCCATTATCAGACAACGTAGGCAATAATAATTCGTGTTTCTTTTTTTGCAAGAAAAAAACCTTTAGAAAGTAACGCAACCTGAACTTTTTACAATGTTAGTAAACAAAAATACGACGATAGGGCGGCTCAACCGACCAGCCAAACATCATTACCAAGTCATTATCAAGTTGAATATTTGTTTTTGTGGCTTTTTTTGGTTTTTGCTACGTTTATGGCTATGAATGAATAACTGGAATATATTAAGTGGCAAGTTTAAGAAAGTTCATGGCAATATCACGATCATTGAACTTTCTCTCTTTGGGGGTTTTTCTGCCAATATTTGGGCTGAGAATTTTTGTAAAAAAAAAAAACAAAAACATACAACGAAAGGTTGACCATGTAATTCACAAGTAAAATGGCTTTGAGGCAAAAAGAAATAATGTTTTTGGAAGAATGTTATAAACTCGCTCTTTTTTAACAGTATATATCTCAGAAATGAAATACAAATATGTTAAGATAAACATGCACACTACTGTAGTGGGACTCTCTAACTGTATTGTACGAAGGCTGGGTTACATGTCTCCATGTCACCGCTTTTGTCTACACATTATGAAACATTTGCTATGTTCCAGTACTACAAGAATGTAAAAATATTTACTACGATAACGAAAAAAAAAATCAATAAACTAATAGATTCTTACCGGCTCTGGGACAGAACAATTGTTAACACTTTGTCTACAAATTTTCTCCGAATAAGAAGAAGCATAAAAAATGTATTAATTTGATAGAGTAATGAAATTATGACCTTTCATTGCTGGCTTTATTATAAAAAATGAATAGAAGAAGAAAAGACATGGAAAAACAATAACGTTAGACTTATTTGCTAAATCAAATATGGCAACTCTTTTCTGGAGTATTTTTATATCTGGAATATTTACGTATGACGAGTGGCATATATTGCAAAAATGTAACAACAATTATATGTTCCATATCTTAGGAAGACGATCTTTTATCTTGCCTTAAGCTTAAACACATAAAGAAATCAGACGGAATGGGTTTTATATATGTGCTGTCACTTTTATTATCTATGTGTGTTTCCGTGTGTATGTCAAAATTGACATATTGCATATTTTTGCTATCATACACTTGCATATGTTTTAGACATTGCATATGTTTTTTTACATACATTGTGATTGTACTGTATTTTATAAAAAATACAATGCTTTATGCATGAATTTATTCCACAAATTTAATTTAATAATAAACAACAAACAAACACTTTTGATTAAATTATATTTTCCCGATCAACATAGAGCTCTCTATGATCGAAAAAGTACGCATGTACTTTTACTATTTCGCAAATGAAATTTCGTTTATGTATCACACGATATGTGCTACGTCTACACATAGCAAATTTGACATTACATATGCAAGAAATATTCCGTCTGATAGATCCTTTATTCTGTTCTCTTGTTTAGGAAATATTTGGTTGTTTTTCTTCTTAATTTGTTCGCAATGTCAAAAATCGTTGTCGTGTTTATGTTGTAGTAAAATGCAACTCTGATTCAAGAAAATTTGGCATGGTAGTAGAGTACAGGTACTCGCATCGTCACAGCTGTTGGGACAATGAACTGTCAAACCAATTTTGAAATTGAAATTTTTGAATGAACAATTATTAAAATTTGTAAAATCTGATAAGAAAACATATTAAAATCTACTTTCTACTTATCATTAAAAATGTTGACATATCAATGTTCCCAAGCGTTGATGCATCTACCTGTATTATTCTACCATGAAATTTATCTTGTGTAAAGAGTGTAATGTATGTTTTCTAAAGTCAGATTTATTGTGATTGGTCAGTAGTAAGAGTTAACGATTTTATTTGTAAACGAACTTTAAACGCCGAATAAGAAATAATATTTAAATTTATATGAACTCTTAAACACGTAATTAACAATGGCCGCTCATTATCACAACCATTCAGTGCAGAGAAACTTGAACGCTTGCAAAACATTGCGATTTTTTCCAAATGCCCACTTCGGCAATTTAAAAGAAAAGAAATTACCCTTTCACTAATATTGGCAACCTTATGCAAAAAAATAACCAAAAACGAAATAAAAAACATTTAAATACTTTTGCATATCAAATGCTTAAGCACCAACGGCACCTTTATTTGGAATAGCTACTAATAATTTAAAAATAAATCACCTTATTTGGGAAAATTCAATTTAACCAAAAACTAATAGCAATTGCAATTATGACACAAGCAAAGAGAGCTGGCAATTTGTCGATATGGCGTTATGCTTGTTTTTGGAAATTTTAATGTGTACCCATATTTTCTATTATAAACGTGATTACGTTGTTATTGTTGTTTCTTTTTGGTGTTGGTAATTGACACGCAAATGTCGTAATTTTGGCTGTAAGAAAAAAAAAAAAACAAAGAAATATTCAAGTACACGAGAAATTTTCCTAGCTCCAACGACACAACTATACACACACATTTATTTAAGAATTTTGCATAGTTAAGTGTGGTTTAAAATAATAATCATGGCCAGCAACAAAAATTATGATAGTGTAAACATAATGTAGTTTGAAAGTGTCCAATGGTGCAGGGAACTAGCAAGACTTGGGAGAAAATGCTGGTACAAATTGTTATGAGTCGGCTACTCGCTAAGCAAGTCAATCTAAAGTTTAAATGAAATATAAGTACAATAATGATAAAGAAGTTAAGATAGCCGCATCAACAATACAATGAAAAATAATGGTACTAAGAACAGTCATTTTTTTAATAAAATTTTTGTGCTAAATAGTAAGCAACGTATTTTTTTATAACTACAGAATGTATCGGAAGACATTTAAACACCAATTACTTTCTTCAAAATATATTTCACATATCAATTTACACAAATGTTGCAATCATGGACCAACTCCCCTCCCAAGCCAGCTGGTTATTAAATTTAATGTCAAAATGCAGTATTGTGATTGAAATCACAGGAAAAAGATAAACAAATATCCAACAGAGAGTAAAGCTCGGAGGTTGTACTGATATGCATTTTTCAACAATTTTTACGAATTTAAATCATTTTTCATATAAAATTTCCAATTCCAAAATTGATTTGACAGTTCATTGTCCCAGCAGCTGCGTCGATGCATTAATTATATTTTTTTCGATAAAATAGGTCTCGCTGTGATCGAAAAAGAACATATTTTTATTACTCATGTATTTCACAGCTAAAATATTGTCCATGTATCATACTATATGTACCATGGCAGAAGAATACAGGTAGATGCATCAACGCTTGGGAGCATTGATATGACAAAAAAATTTTAATGTTTTTTCAAATATAAGTAGATTTTCATATGTTTTCTTATACTACGTCATTCGGAGGCTATTATAATTCGCATTTTTCAACAAATTTTACAAATTTAACTAATTTTTCATTCAACATTTTCAATTCCAAAATTGGTTTGACAGTTCATTGTCCCAGCAGCTGTGTCGACGCGTCTACCTATATTCTTCTACCATGATATGTACAACTTCTACATATCAAAAATTTGACACTACATATGTAAAACCCTTATCGTTTGATAGCAGTTTCAATGAATGTTGACATTACAGTTATGTTCCAGAACCTACAAATTAGTACTAATTCTGCTACAACGCGTTACCGTACTCTAAAAACTAGAAAACTTGCAGCTCTCTCGGGAAAAAATGGCCCTGAGTGGTGCACATTTCGGCTTATTTTAGCTACATTGATTTGGCCTAGGAGAAATGTGCATATTGTAATTTTGACATTTAATTGGCAGGGCTAACGAGGTTGAAAAATGTATTGATACAATGTTCGCGCGTCAGAACAAAAATAAAGAAAATGATCAACTTAAAAACTAAAGGAAAAATTAATATTTGTCGTCAAAAAACAAAAAGAGAAAATATGGACCATCTGATGTATTCACTTTTGGATGATTATTCTGATTATTAATTTTAAGTTATTTTCTTCAATACTCATGTTTTTAAAATTTGGCGTCCTTTTCAGTAAGGTTTTACCAGTCCGATTTAGACTGTTTACTTTTGGAATGTTGACATTTTGTCGCATTTCTGATAATTTTCCGTTCCCTTATTTTTTGAGCACATCTAAACGAGAATGGCATTTTGAACTGTTCTTCTGCTAGTTTTACTATTAAAAAAGTACTGGAACACAACTTACATCTGGTTGTAGCGTTAACAAGTGTAAATTATGGCCCAAAATTGAACTAAGTCAACCTAAAGCTCCTTTATTCGTTTACGAAGAAGCCAGCCAATGATGTAAGCCTGTCAAAAATGCTTTTTTTATATTCTCACCCTTAGGCTATTATTTCTTTGATTAGTAACGTGTCGACAGTGGACACTTTCCACACATTTCGGATAATTGAAGTCAATGCAAGTTGTCACCAAAACAATAGCTAACAACAATTGTTTTTAACCCCCACAATTGTAATTAGTTTAGCGTCGTGGTTTTTTATGTTTATTGTTGTTTCCCATTTTTTGCCTTGTCTTAATAATGAAGTTAATTAAACAATAGTCATTAACAAATTGTCATTGAACCAGTTATTTTCAACATAATATTCGAAAAAAGATTTAATTTTTAGGTTAAACAAAGATGAAAACTTTTCGGTTCTGGGCCTACCGATTTACCAATTTATTTTCGCGAATCTCTCTCGATGTAATTAATTCCCTGTTTTTTGCTTTCTTATTCTCTTTGATATAAAAGTTCGTTTTGCTACTGGGTTTATAAGATCTAGTGGTTTTAATTTTGTGTGTTTACATACACTCATAAAAGGATATAAATGCCGATCAGCTGATGTTTGTTTATGTATACATACACAACCAAGAGAGGAATAAAATAAAGTCGGTCATAAAATCTAGATAAAATTATTCTTTTACGTAAGATTACAGAAATATGAAATACATACAAAGTCTCCTCCTAGGCATGACGGAATTATGAAGATAACCTTGTGCAATCATATGTTTATTTTTTTTCCATTCTGGTGAGATCTAACAGAGCGTTTACATATGAATGGGTTAACACGCTGAATTTGGATTCTAATTGTCATATCCATTACCTATACTTCAAACAAATACTCTTGAAGTAGGTTAACCCTGCAAAAAGTTCTAACGTAAGCATGGCATACATTAGACTCTTTCCAGGTAGAGATTTTATATGTCGTCCCCCATTTCCATTCGAATCTGAATTAAATTCATTACAGGAAATTGTCAAGGTACGTTTTCATTTTATTACAGATTCCAAATAGCAGATATTGTGACTTTAGCAACACTTATCAGCTGATTATTTTGAGATTCGGTCCTTAAAAACTTACTTAAAATAAAACGCCTTTCGAGGACTGCACAAGAACTAACCTCGCCTAGAACATTTCCTTAAGATGAAGGGTTTAAAACTCTATTTTTACATGTTTAAGCCCAAGAAAAGGTAAATAAACGCTGAAAAAAAAATATGTTTTACTATTTTTGTAAAATTTGCCACTTGTCATACGTAAATATTTTAGATATGAAAATAAATGTTATTTCGTCGAGTTCGCTAGAAATAGGGTTGCCATATTAGATTTAGCTACCTTTATTATGAGTCTACCCATGGTAGAATAATACAAGTAGTCGCATCGACACAGCTGCTGGGACAATGGACTGTCAAACTAATTTTGGAAATGACATTTTGAAGGAAAAATTATTCAATTTTGGAAAAATTGTTAAAAAAAATGCATATTATAACATCCACCGATTGGGATCTAATTATCTTTGAAAAAAAAAACTTTTATAATTTTTGACATATCAATGTTCCCAATTTGATGCCTCTACCTGTATTCTTTTGCCATGAGTCTACCTCTATTAATTAATAATAATTTAATAATTCTTTCCCTCGCATTCTACCATACCCAAAGTATATAGACATTTTTATAAATAATTTCTTGAGATTTAAAACCTAAACACTCTTGATTACTCTGCTGGTTACCGCATTTAAAGATAAGCTTTCCTAAGTGGCAATTTTGTGAACAAAACTCTTTGTTGTCCATATGATTCGACAAAGACAATTACTTAAATCTAATCTTTGAAGAGGTCACGTACATTCTTAACTCATACAAAATGTCTTGATGTCTGGGAAACAAAAATAAAGAATATTGTACTCAATAACAAGTGTTGCGATTAAAGGGGATTCCACGAACAGAGATTAAATTTCCCCAGCAAGTCTAAAATAGTTCTAACATATTTTTAATTGAACAATAAACTATGGCTGCAGATATGGTTTGAACGTGCGTCCATTGTTTAGGTACGAAAATATATTTTTGGGAATTTCTAACTCAAGGTCATAGTAGGATTATGTTTAAAATTTTGCAAAATTACTCATTTGACAACATTTCGTTGTGTAAAAGTATATTAATGAATTCCCTGCAACATACACAAATCGGAGATGGGGGACCTGTTTTCTAGGCAGTGAAATTTAAGAAGTGACTTGATCGAAACCCGCGTCGCAGTGGCCGAAAAATGGTTCCTAAGCTGAACATATCGCTATATTCCATTTGGCAAATATTGAAAAATGAGCTCGGGATAAAGCCATTAAAATTCCAAAAAGTGCAAGAACTTACACCGCAACAGAAAGAAAATAGACTCAAGAGAGCTAAAGAGTTGCTTCGCTTGGTCGAAAGTGGTGCCATAAAACATTCCGTCTAATAGAGCCTTACCAGCAGGTATGTGATAGAAAAATACAACTCTGATTCAAGAAAATTTGTCTTGTGTAAACGTCAGATTAGTCACATTTTTAAAGATATTTCTCTAATGAAATATTTTCAACTCATTTGATGACATGTCTTGAACGACTTTTACAACCGAGATAAGCCGTTCCACACTTCAACCTTTATCTGTTAAAAATATTTCATGTGCTAAACACGTGGATAAGTGAGAACATCATTTGTTTGATTAGTTTTGAACGTGCTGATTCACACAGGCCAAAAACAGATGTGATGACATATGACATCAGTTAATATTTAAAAAAAAATGTTGGCCCTTAAAATTTCAAACAGATAAAACTGACAAGCAAATATTGGGACATTAATTAATATTTTTACGATTTCATTCAAAGTTCATTCACCGATTAAGGTTTGATTTTGGCAAAAGGCGGGATTTTTTTTGCTCTTTCTTTGTTTGACTTTTGGTTTCGAGGTAAAAAAATGTATTTTAAAATTTAACAGTTTCATGTGAAAAAGAAACAACAATTCCAAAAAAAGTGTGTCAAATTTGTGAGTTTAAAATGACCATTCAAAAATATGCCTCCATCTTTGTAAAATCATAAAAATTCAGAAAAAATGAAAGGAGATTTCTTAATGCTTCTGTAGTTTTTAGAATAAACAAAGTATATTTAAGTATATCATATTTCGTTGTTAATAAAAGAAAAAAATCGCTAAAATGTCGAAATCATCAGAATCTATCTTAAGAGATTTGTTACATTTAATTTACATATGAATGGGTTAACCCACTGGATTTATATTAAAATTTCATATCCATTACTTATACTTCAAATTAATCCTATTGAAATAGTTAAACCCTGCAAAAAACTCTAAGGTAAACATGGCATTATTTGAATTTTTATTCAAATAATATACCCATTTATATGATGACGTTTGACATTAAACACCTATTAAGTGGTAATGCTATTTATCTAATAAACATACGCACACCCCCTTCCAAATTTTTATAAATTACAAACAAACACATCTACATATGTACACTACAATAATTTATTCTAAACCATAATACTTTACTCTAGCATTTCAAGTGCATATAAATTATATATATTTTTTTCAAAACAAAAATTTTTATTCGCCTAGCATAACATCAAAGTGAGTGGTTGCTGTTGGTTAGGTATGGTCGAAGGTGGTATGGTAGCGCATGCTCAATTTGTTTTTATTTATATCAACTCGTCATCGCACAATAGCAAAAGCCACAAAATTGGTAAAACACAAACAAGTTTATCAAATGACACTGAAATATCTTTGAATACACAAACATATTGGAATCAATGGTATTTTTGATATGTGTTTTTTTTTTTTTTGTTTTTCAAATATTAATATTTTTTATTAATAGTTTTTTTTTTCGCAGTGACGATTGTTTTTCTTTGAATTGTTTGAAGAAAAGACGTGCACACAGTGGGGGAGTATTTAATAGAAATTATATGTTATATACAGATTATTAATAATAAATAAAAACTTTGGTCGATCTTTTCATAATCTCCATTCTTATATACCCAAACTTTCTTTAAGGAAGCTTTTAAATACCTCATAAACTGAATACTCAAAAGACTTATTATGACGCATAAAGGCACGTTTACACACAAATTTTTAAAATTATATTTTTTCATGAACTGTCAATTAAAAAAAAAATTGTGTGTAAACTCGATATGGACATTATATTAAAACATGGTAGAATAATACAGGTTATCGCATAGACCATGGTAGAAGAATATAGGTAGACTCGTCGACACAGCTGCTGGGACAATGAACTGTCAAACCAATTTTGTAATTGAAAATGTTGAATGAAACATTATTTAAATTTGTCCAAATTCTTGAGAAATGCATATCATAACTACCTCCGATTGGCGTCGTTAAGAAAACTTATAAAAATCTATTTATTTTTGAAAAAAAAAATTAAAAATGTTTTGACATATCAATGTTTCCAAGCGTTGATGCATCTATCTGTATTCTTCTACCATGACATAGACACAGCTGCTGGGACAAGGAACTGTCAAACCAATTTTGGAATTGAAATTTTAGAAAGAAAAAACAATGGTAGAACTAAGAAGGTAAAGTCATGTAGACAATTTTTTCCAATTTATGTATTTCACAACATCTCATTGTCAAAATTTAAATTCATAAATCCACACAAAACCGCGTTTTTTTATGTATTAAAATTTGACAAGGTAAATTACAGAAAATGCAGAGCTGGGAATGCTAATTTGAAATGAGGTTACCGTTATTTCATTGAACCATGGAAAAATCATTCAAATTTGAAAAAAAATTAAAAAATACATATCATAACAAGTTTGTGGTAAATTAGTTGGTCTATAATATTTGCACATAAGATAGAAATTTTTTGCGGAATCGTATGATACCTAAAAGCCAAACACACCCAGGGCTTCGCTTAATTTTCTATCAAATTATAAAGGAATATTAAAGTGAGGGTACATAAGCAGCTTGAAGTCTTCGCGCGGCATATTTTGTGACATATCATAAAGGAATGCCAGAGGCGCACTCAAATTCCGCCGTCGTTCCCCTTATAATTTGATATGAATATGCCTGGCCATAATGCCAAGCTGCTTATGTACCCTCACCTTTAGAGCCGCTTTTTAATTCAGGTGCCTTTGTCCTTTATAAATTGGCCTCAACGCAGCAAAAAATAAGATATAAACTTTGTTTTTGTTCAAAATCAAAAAGAAAATAAGACAAAAAGTGAAGAATCTCCCATGGTAAAGTAAGAAGCATTTTCTATAATTTACCTCCTCAAATTTTAATGTATAGAGAACGGGTTCCCATCTTTGATTTATTTATTTTCAACGGATTTATAAATGTTTTAACAGTCTAACTGTATTTACTTAAGGTGAGAATACATAAAAGGCCTTTCTGACTGGCTTCTTTGAAGTGGAAAAAATGAGTTTTAAGTTGACTTAGTTTGATTTTTGCCCTAAGCTCCTTTATTATTTTCCAATGAAGCCAGTCGATGAATTAAGCCACTCAAAAAGGCCTTTTATGTATTCTTACCTTAAATAAATACAGTTAGGCTTTTAAGTTTAAAATTAAAAAGGTTTTCTAATCAGATAATCAAAAAAGAGTTACAAGTGATTAAAAAAAGAAATCTTTGTCAGTAAAATAACTGTCAAAATACCCTTCTCAATCGTTTTCGTTGCAGTAACAAATTTTTGCAAATGTTTGTGAAATCAGAAGACTTTGTTTTTCTTTAGTACTACGACCTTAAGTACATCAGTATTTTTACAGCTAATCTAATAATAAGTTGTGATAAACGGAGTACGTATTTATTATATGATGGAACGGACAGGTTTGAATTGTCTTATACCACGTTTACATTAAAGCATTTTATCGTGTAAAATTTGATTGTGAAAACACACATATTGGACAATTAAAATGGATCAAAAATATCCCCTTTCGACTATTCACCGTGCAATTATTAATTAATGTTCACATCTAGTAAATCCAGTGGATTTTAAATGTCAACTACATTGCACATACGTCAAATCTTAAATTAATTTTAATTTGACACATATCTTATTGGAAAAATAGTTTATATCCACTGGATTTATTATATTATGTGAACAGCGTTTTATGCCGTATGGTTTAAGAATAGCCCATGGCAGAAGAATACAGGTAGATGCATCAACGCTTGGGAGCATTGATATGTCAAAAAAATTAAATGTTTTTCAAATATAAGTAGATTTTTATATGTTTTCTTATACTACGTCAGTCGGAGGCTATTATAATTCGCGTTTTTTCAAAATTTTTTCCAAATTTAAAAAATGTTTCATTGTAGATTTTCAATTCCAAAAGTGGTTTGACAGTTCATGGAATAGCCCATGGTAGAAGAATACAGGTAGATGCATCAACTCTTGGGAATATTGATATGACAAAAATTTTTAAATGTTTTTTTTTTTTTTCACACAACGACAATCGACAAAACGATATGCATTTTTAAAAATTTTTACAAATTTGAAGAATTTTTCATTCAAAAATTTCAAATACCAAAATTGATTCAACAATTCCTTGTCCCAGAAGCTGTTTCGATGTGTCTATGTGTATTCTTCCACCATGATATATTAGGAAAATCCCATGTCTCAATATTGGACAAATCATTAATATAATATATCGTTGATATGTAATTATCTAGAGTAACAGTACGTTTACATAAAAAAATGGGTAACCCACAGGATTTGGATTAAAATTGTCATATCCATTACTAATACTTCAAATAAATCCGCTTGAAGTAGGTTAACCCTGCAAAAAGTTATAAGGGTGCAAGTACATAAGAAGCTTGAAGTCATGGCTAGGCATATTTTCCGAAATTTCATAAAGGGATTACAGAGCAGCATTAAAATCCTGCCGTCGTTTTCGATTATAATTTGACATTAATATGCTTACCCATAACTTCAAGCTTTTTATGTACTTGGACCTTAACGTAAACATGGCATAAGTCTAGGCTCCAAACATGGTAGAAGAATACAGGTAGATGCATCAACTCTTGGGAACATTGAACGTCAACATTTTTAAAATGTATTGACTAAAATAAGTAGATTTTTATATGGTTCCCTATGCAACACAAATCGTGGCTTGTTATGACATGAATTTTGAAACAATTTTCACAAATTTCAATAATTTTTCATTCAAAATGTTCAATCCCAAAATTGATTTGACAGTTCATTGTCCCAACAGCTGTGTCGATGCGACTATCTGTATTCTTCTACCATGGCTCCAAAGGAGTTTAACTTAATTTCGTATTGTGTAAGCACTAATGCTGATTTGGCTTTTTAACAAACGAAAAAAAAATTAAATAAATGAGGTCATTTAGATTCTCAATGAAGCACACAATAATCATGAAAAAGGGAACCTAGAACTTTTGCTATTCGGCAATGAGATTTAGAAAAGTTTCTATTCTTTTGAAAGGTGATTTCACAAAAAAGTACAGCATCAGCAGGCCGGCGTAGATCACAAAGCAATAATAAAAACAAAAGAGTTAAAAAACCTGTTTTATGATGGTGTCTAAAAAGCTTCAGTTAGATTAGGTGTTCAGATGGTGATGATGATTGTAAATTCTTTGGTGGGGTTCCTACAACGACTGCTTGCTGCTGGCAAGTGTTTTTGCTCAAAAAATAAGTTATCTCACCATATTCAGACTTCGTGGTGGTTTATAGTTTTTTATTGGCAATTTTTTTTCTTTTTAACAAAAAAAAAACCGCGACACACAAATCTCTTGAATGCTGTTTGACTGGATTTGATGTTTTTGTTATTTTTATGTGTGTTGTTTTGTTTTTGCTTTTTGTGTTGGAATTTATTCACATTGTTATTATTATTATTTTGTTATTTCTTTCCTTCAATTGTTGTTTGAGATCAGATTGAACGCGACTAGCAGAGTTTGGATCGACGGACCAACCTGTCTTTCGAACGCTGCTGTTGTTGTTGCTGTAAACTTGATATTTGTCTCTAGGTTTTTGTGGCAACAAATAACAAGTTTTCACTTTCATCGACAACGACGGTCATTCAAAATGCATTCCAACCACTGCACATACCCACCAGACTGACACATACACACAGATGCACTTTTATGCTGTCGAATGTTGACGTTTGTAGTTTTTGTTTCTTTTATTTTCGAAAAAAAATCGCATAAACGTGACAAACAATAATAAAGAAAAACGATGGCCAAATGAAACAAAACAAATTTCAAAATAAAGCACTTTCTTTAAAGTGTTACTTATTATTGTTGTTGCAATATTTTTACACTCACTTTTAGACGTTTGCACCAAAAAATATTAACTCTTTTTAGAATATCTATGTTAATTTGTCTTAACTTTTTTGTTGGTTTATAACCGCGTATATTTATTTATTTACTTGTACGTTTTGGTCCAACTCGCTTGTTTTACCGCAATTCAACAACCTTTCGCGCTACACCGACCGTCAGTAACTGACTCGTTTTACTAAACTTGACTGTTAACATATACGCTAAAGCTGGAGTAATGAAGCTTGCTGGAGGTCAGAGTTGGGAGTAGTTTATTGATAAATTAATTTCAATGTAATTTATTACATTAAAATGATTTTAGAGATACAAATAAGAGTTTCTGGATGTTGCAATGCTTATTCTCGTTTTAAAGCATATTTACGTTAAGGCGAAATGTGAAATCCAATAGATTTTATTAAACGTTTACCATGGTTGAAGAATACAGGTAGATGCATCAACGCTTGGGAACATTGATATATCAAAATTGTTAAATGTCTTTAATATAAATAGATTTTTATATGATTTCTTATACGACGTCGATCTGAGGTTATTATAATATGGCCGGTTATCACATCTTTCCGATAGATAAAAAAGTTATGTTGTCGGACACAAAAATCGTTTTTCGTTATTACAAGTCTCATTTAAATAAAAACTGTCCGATAAGTAAAAGGCCAGACCATCTCCCCTTTATAATTTAACGTAAAGTTTATTGAATTCATGTTGTCATATTTTATATTGATAATATGACAATAACAGCAAAATATATTTTTAAATAAAGAAATGGATAACGCAAATCATTTATTTTATATTGAAGAGCTGAATTATAAATTTAATTCACGAAATTAATTACAAATTCGTTTTGTTTATTATTTTCAACCTAAAATGAAGATGCCATTGTGAAAAAAATGCTGTGACTACCAGTTACTTTTAAAAAAGCTTGCCATATCTCTGTAAGAAATGCATATACTTTAAAGGAAAGATGTAATAATGAGAATCCGATAATGTGAACTTTATCCTTCACTTTTCCTAAAGTAAGGGGTAACAAAAGTGGACTATAAAGGGAAAATATAAGAACGGGCCTATGCGTTTTTCCGCAACTCTTACATATTTGAATAATTTTACTTTTAAAATGTTCAATTCCAAAATTATTTTGATTGTTCATTGTCCTAGCAGCTGTGTGGATGCGTCTACCTGTATTCTTCTACCATAGCGTGTACGCAAAGGCAATGACAGTTGAAATCCATGGTAGAAGAAAACAGGTACATGCATCAACGCTTGGGAACATTGATATGTCAAAAGTTTTAAAATGTTTTTCATATGCGACGCAAATCGGAGGTTGTTATGATATGAATTTTTGAAATTAATTTACGAATTTCAATATTTTCTTCATTCAACATTTTCAATTCCAAAGTCGGGTTGACAGTTCATTGTCCCAGCAGCTGTGTCGATGCGACTACCTGAATTCTTCAACCATGGTTGAAATCTATTGTATATATTATAGTATATATAATATTGAATTAGAGTTGCAATTTTCATAGTGAAAATGTAGTTGTCAAATGCCTATTATGTGATAATTAATTAAAATATTAAAACAAATTGTCAGATTTTTATTTATTAGTTAAGAAAAAAATTCAATGTTTACCTCTCATTCACTCATTTGTTTCTCTACGAAGAAGAAGCCAGCCGATGACTTGTTCCAGTTAAAAGAGCAATTTATGTGTTCCCACCTGTACTTTTTTGTCGAACAGATATGGGAAGATGCATGGTAGGATTAAGAAGGTAAAGTCATGCAATCATTATAATTTACAATTTTTTTTTAACATTTTTGATTTGACAACTTCTTGTTGTCAAGTTTTATATTTATTAATCAGTTGTAAATATACAAATCATTAAAATTTGACAATGTAAATTATAGAAAATATAGAGTTGGATATTCTTATTTGAAATGACTTTACCTTCTTAATTTTACCATGGAAAAATGGAAAAATTCTTCATTTTTGGCTTATTTTCTTTTTGATTTTGAACAAAAACAAAGTTTACATCTTAAGCTGCTATCAGACGATATTATTAAGGTTACATTGTGATTATATTGTATTTTCTACAAAAATACTTTTTGGGTGACTTTTTACCGCAAATGTAATTTTGTATATTTTCACACTACGAGCAAACAACACTTTTGGTTATTTTTTTCCAATGAAAATAGGGCTAATTTTGATCGAAAAGGCAAATATGTGCTTTACTCTAATATTTCACAACTCAAATGTCGTCCATGTATCATACGATGTGTGCAACTTCTAGTGTTTTCGTTATCGTTCGAACGTAAATGTACAACGGAGGAAACATTTGCGACATTTAAGTGTACCGCAGTACCAAGGTAAAATTCAAGTTGGTTGGTTGGAGTTGGTTACTCCGGATAAAGTCTTAAACCTGAACGCGCCATAAAATTTCACAGTTAATAAAGGTGTAAGTACATAAGAAGCTTGAAGTCATGGCTACGCATATTTTTGACATTTCATAAAGGGATTACAGAGTAGCACTAAAATCCTGCAGTCGTTTTCCATTTTAATTTGACATTAAATGCCTAGCCATAACTTCAAGCTTTTTTTGATCTTGCACCCATGGCACAATTACAGACCGTAGAACAAAGCTACCCCCCAAATACAATTTTTTTGGTACCTTTATTCTGTCAAAAGATATACACATATTGTGAATGTGTGTATTGTTTTGAATAAAAAATACAATAATTTGAAAATTCTTTAAATTCTGTTGCAAAATTAATGAAAATTTTCGACGTTAGAGGCAACACATTGTAAAATTTTTGGGTTAAACTGTATTGTCCTACTATGTTAGATTCAATCTTATGAAATAAACCAAACATTCCATTCTTGTTTTGCGGGTTTTTCCCAATATAAGAATTTTGTTAAAAAAAATTAAAATAAACAAAAGCCAACTGTTGCATATCTAAAAGTATTTTTGACACTATAAGATTCCAGTTCAGAGTTGAATTTTTCAAGTTTATTTGGAGTTGAGCAACCTTTCTTATTGAACCATGCTTGCACCTTAAGTACTTTCTTTCCATGTTTATGTTATTGAAATTCTCTGATGTTCATTAAGAATATCGGCAGAACCATTTTTTTTAATAATACCCTTAGTGAAATTCATCTTCACATCCCTGATTCATGCACAGTCTCTCAATCATCTCTTACTACAGTGAGTTTAGTGTTGGATTTCGCCGAAAGCTAGCAGTTTTGTGACTCATTGATCGCAAAATCTCTTTAATAATTTCAGTTCTCACAAACGGTTGGCATAAATAATGTTGCTTGACGAGTTGGAGCTTTTGAGCCATGATGGTGTACGCTTTTATGGTTATTCCATATATTTTCATTTGTGGCTGGCAGTATTCATCTGCAATGACCAACACAAATACCCACAATTGCAATTGCTGACGTCAATGAATTTTCCGGGAAAATGCACTAAATCGCCGATTTGGCATAACGCATAAAACTCAAAATAAACTTGTTGTAATAACCGACCAATAACATTTTGATACCGATAAAATAAATTCCATAAAACTTTTAAATATTTGATCTGTTCCACAACCTGCAACTACTTACTCCCATGGTACAATAAAAAGGTAAGGTAGAGCTACCAGCTGATTACAATTTTTTTTCTAAGTGTGCCCGACTTCTGCCAATTTTATGTATGTATTTGTTCTTTTGAAAAATAAAAACAAAACATTTTCAAAATCAATGATGGGAAGAAATTTAAATTGCGGGGCACGCATTAATGATATTAACCAGATTTGCCATGGAATTGAAAGATTGAACACTTAGGATTATATTTTTGAGAGAACATGCTAGCATTTCATTCATCTTTCGCGCTATTCGACTCATGTTAAAAATGAAGAAAACATATCAAATAAATGAAAACAACTTGTTGCCTATAGTTTTGAATAATTCTGACAGGAAACCGTCATAGCCTCAGGGCTGTATTTCTGTAGTTTTACGAAGCTGTTCTACTTCCTTATTGAACCATGCTTACTCCTTTTAATGGTAGAAGAATTCAAGTAGTCGCATCGTTACATCCCATGGTAGAAGAATATAGGTAGACGCGTCGACACAGCTGCTGGGACAATGAACTGTCAAACCAATTTTGGAATTGAAAATGTTGAATGAAAAATTAATTTGTAAAAATTGTGAAAAACGCAAATTATAATAGCCTCCGAATGACCTAGTATAAGAAAACATATAAAAATCTACTTATATTTGAAAAAACATTTAAATTTTTTTGACATATCAATGCTCCCAAGCGTTGGTGCATCTACCTGTATTCTTCTGCCATGGATACATCCGCTGGCACAATGAACTGTCAACCCGATTTTGGAATTGAAATAGTTGTATGAAAACTAATTCGAATTTGTAAAAAGTGTTGGAAAATGCATAAGAAATCAAATAAAATCCTACTTATTTTTGATAAAACATTTTAAAAAATGTAACATATCAATGTTCCTAATCGTTGATGCGTCTACCTGTATGCTTCTACCATGCTCCTTTTGCAATTATAAACATTTTTACATTATAGGTTTTAGCACGTTTTGATAGAGCAAGTGGTTTAAGTTTGTTTGTTTAGATACAGTAATGATAGAATTAGAAACGTAACCTCACTTAATTATTGGAAATCCAGCTCTGCATTTTCTGTCGTTTACACACAAAATCTTTACTCGGACTTATTGTGATAAGTATCCAATTAAATACGGAGACAACTGACTTTGCTTTTATATAAATTGGTGACCGTCTGCAAAGAAAATACAATATATGCCGTATATGGAATAGAAAATACAATATATATGTAGATTCCTCACTCGATCTAAAATAAATTCATCGTGAGATCTATTTTTGTAATGTAAATCTAGTTGATTATAAGAATTTGGTATATAAACGATCTATTAGATTTCACCAATGCTGGATTTCAAAAATTATTACATTCACTGTTTTCCCTAGACACGCTGACTGTCCGCGCTGCTATTTGGATTCTTTATTTGCTTATTTAGTGATTTGATAGACTATTTTACAAGATATCAGATCTACTTTTGAATTTTTTATCCGAAAAATATACAACGAAAACGAATAATAATAACAATATAATAAAGCAATTTTTGCCATATTGAAAGTCTTGATTTTCTTTTCCTATAAACTCTACATGTGGCCGTCGACTTCACTGTGATATCTTCAAACGGCGACCATTTTCAGGCAAAACCGGCATCGGGTTTCCGTTTTGTTTCCACCTCTGTACTCTGGTCTCGTGAACGAAGAAAAATTAATTTTTTCACCTAAAATTAATTTATTTACAAATTACGACGAAGTAATATTACAAAAGAAATGAAATCAAATATTTTTCTGGAGCTTTTGGCTCTATGTGTCATGGCATGTTTTGCCACAGCGGATTTGACAATTCAAGATGAATTGGTGGTAAATAGATGATGGTGACCTTTTTCTCAATTGTTCATGTTTTATTAATTAATGCACTTTAACACGTCTACCACCGAATAGGATGAAGTATCTGGTTTATTTACAATTGAGGGCAAAGTTTATCCACCCGAGGCCCAACAGATGTCCTACAATCCCAATGCAGTTCCCAACAACAAATGGCAAGGAGACACAGTGCTCTCTATTAATGGGGGTGAATACAAAGGTTTCATAAGGGAAGATGGTTCTTTCATTATTAGTTCAGTGCCTTCCGGAAGTTATGTTGTGGAAATTGTTAATCCAGATTATTTCTATGAACCGGTCAGAGTAGAAATCAATCCCAAAGGAAAATTCCGTGCGCGTAAAGTAAATTATGTACAGCCGTCTCAGATTGTACAAGTGCCTTACCCACTAAAGCTGAAGGCATTGACCAGATTTAAGTATTTCCAAACAAGAGAGCAGTGGAAGGTAATTTAACAATTTGTGTTACTGAAATTCTTTATTCTTATCCATTTTCTGTGTGCTTTAGATCACTGATTTCCTCTTCAGTCCCATGGTGTTGATGATGGTGGTTCCCTTGCTGCTCATGTGGGTATTACCCAAAATGATCAACGATCCCGAGACCAAAAAGGAATTAGAAAACATGCAATTCCCCAAAATGAACAATGACATGCCGGAAATCAGTGAAATGATTACATCGCTTTTTACCGGCAATCCCCCCAAACAACCGGAGAAAGAAAAGAAGCCCTCATCCAGCGCCAAACAAACCAAAAAGAGGAACTAGTCATAGTGCAAGGTTTAGGAAATTATGTATTAGTTTATTTACTTGTAACGCATACAAATATCAAAACATTACTATTATTCTACATACATTGATTTTTTTGTAATAAAAACTTATTTAAACAATGGGCTGCTTATATTAACAGCATGAATAAAACGTAAAGAAGACGACAAACTTGACATTCATTTCAAAAATCCAACAGTCTCTTTCCTTTTGTTTCCCACACGGGATTCTTCCAAACGCAGGGCTTTCTCGAGGGCATCGTTGAGTGTTGCACCAGCCGTAACGCCCAAGTTTAAACATTTATACATGGTGTCTTTGTGCAATGATCCACCACCTACAGTGTGTGTATGTGAGACATAACCTAAAAAACGAATAAAAAAGATAAGATCAGTACCAGAGATTTTAAGTAACATATCAACTACGATATAGACTAACTTTCAAAACACAATTTTAGAATATGAATTTTACTCTTCAAAACATTGGTTGGCAAAACGCTGCACATTTTGTTTGTATGTTGAATTGAAAATATGCAACAACAGTATTTTGGAATCGAATATATAACATAATTTTTTGTACAATAGTTATACACGATACCTTGTATTAAAAACTAATGATGAATGATTTAAAATGCTGCACCAAAGTTACTAATCTGTGCGTTCATTTATTCTTTGCTACTGAATACTTACATTTATTATTTCTTTTCGAGACTCCCACTACTAAACTTGCTGTACTGCATTGTTCTTCCTCGGCTGAGGGATCTACCACACAACAATCTCCTATTTTACAAACTGTTACCAATATCGGAATGTTATCAATTTCAATGCGTGTACAATTATAGGGGTCATCGGAAATTAACAATTCAGCCTCTCCAGCGTCCATAACAGCAGCAGTAACTTTGGGAATTCTTGTATTGAATATAGCCGCTTTGGATGCTAATGACACGGCATCAAATAAATTTCCACCACACTCTAAAATCTATAAAAACATGTTTTAGAAATGGGATTATAAACAATGGTTTGACAGTAATACCAGAATATCCACATAGAGTTTCCAACAATGTTGCCCCGGTAATATACACAATGATTTAAGGTCAAAGGCTGAAGGTGACTCGTAGGCATTCGTTAGAGTATCGGCCAGCTCTAAGGCTAGTTCTTCACCACCTCTGCCCTCAAATTCAGGTGTGGCATTAGCAGAGCTGAAAGTATTTGGAAATTAAAGTAGTATTAAAACAAATTCATAACTTTAGTACGATTCTATAGAATCTTAAAATATATTTATTACTTACCAATCAACAAAGAACTCAATTTTCCCCTGATCCGGATGCAATGATGTGGGTGTATCAATTTCGCATTTCACACCAACCAGGATATCAGTATTTGCCAAACGTAATCTTGCCGACCCACTGGCATTGTTTACTATTTCACATTCCAATTCCATGGGACGATAATCACGGCGCGAACGACCATCACATCGGAAGTCCTCCTGCAAAACACGTAATAAATATTAGTAAGAAAAATACATTGATAAATATTAAGACATTGGAAACTTGCCTCAACACCATGTAATATAAAGGTTTTCTCAGCTTCACTTAGTGCTACGTTTGCCATTATTTCCTATTTATTTGCAGGCCCCTTTTAAATCACCTATGTAAGAGATAATTTAAATTTTAAATCTAAATTAGGTTTTCTTTTAGAAAAAGGAAAATTGGTTAAATGTAAACTGTGAAAAAGATTCAAGTCAGTCCTGCTGGCTTTTCAACGTCCGCCAAAATTCAAACACGTGAGAAGTACAAGCTTTACCCGCCTCCGTTTTCATATAACAAATCACTGAAGGGATTGAAACTCCAATTAATTAAGACTCGATGACTACCTTCTGGAATGTCTCCTCAGCCTTCAGTGGTTTTTAAATATTTATAAATAAAAAAAGACAGATTTCAACTTACTGAACTGAAATCCGACCAAAGAATCAACAACTGAAACAGAAAAGCTGATAAATGTTTAGAATCAAAACAAAATCACCGACAAACTGGATTTAAGGGGTTTGAAGATCGAGAAAAGAATATTAGGGCATACCAAATCGGGTTTACTGTAATATAACTGTTGTCATATTGTTTAACATTAGTACGAAACAGGAGCCAAATATATAGATAATATTTTAAAATATCTAAATAATTTTTCAGATTTATTTCCGTTGCTTTGATTTCACGAACGTCCAGAGAAACTACCAAGGTTCTCGAATATTTTAGATTAAATAATTGAAGAAGTTAATGAAAAAAGGGGTTTCCGTTCCAATAAAGGTTTTACTAACCGAATAAATTTTGAGTTCTATCTAGCAAAAAATACTACGAAATATAATATCAACCATGGCTCAATAAGAAAGGTTGCTCAACTTCAAAGAAGCTAGAAAAATACAATCTGTGCTGGCGTCTTATTGTGTCAAATAGACTTGTAAATATGCAACAGTTCTTATATTGGGGAAAGCACGCGAAATAAAAATGAAATTTAAGGGTTATTCCACAATATTGAATCTAATATAGTAGGACAATGCAGTTTTATCCCAAAATTGTACAATGTGTTGCCGATAAGCGTAGAAAATATGCATTTATTTTGCAATCGAATTTGAAATATTTTCAAATTATTGTATTTTTTACTAAAAACAATATACAAACGTACACAAAGAAAAACATTTTGTTAAGGGCAAAGCTTAAAAATAATCAGAATGAACGCCCACTTTAAATTTTGTTTAACGCGTCATTAAAAAAGGAACAACTGCACATTCGGTGCCGTTATAGCCGTTTTTTGCTAAATTTCAAAGTAAATATTGGGAACAGTTAAACGAAACCCATATGATATTTTACAACATGTGAAGGCACCTAGAAAACATAATGTTATCAATTGTCAGTGAATGGCGTCTTTCAAAAATAAGAAGAAGACCAAAAAACATTCAAGTCATTTTGCAAAAGACCAATTGCGAACTGCCTGCCGGAACGATTTTAATATTTTCATTGAAGATTCATTTAAAACAAATCTTTAATCATGGTTTTTGGAAATGATTGGATGGATGCTGCCCACAGCACTGGTGTAAGTTAACAATATATTCATTATTTTTTTTATTTTTGACAAATACCTCCAAACTTGATCTCTTCCAGACAACTATCATGGCCGTGGAATTTGATGGTGGCGTTGTTATTGGTGCCGATTCACGTACCAGCACTGGTGTCTATGTCGCCAACAGAGTCACCGATAAATTGACTCGCATCACCGACAAAATCTATTGCTGCCGCAGTGGTTCGGCGGCTGACACACAAGCCATTGCCGATATTGTTGCATACTCCCTAAACTATCATGAAAATCAAACCGGCGAAGAACCATTGGTAGCTGAAGCTGCCTCGGAATTCCGTAACTACTGTTATAACTATAGAGATTCATTGGTAGCTGGCATTATTGTTGCCGGTTGGGATAAGAAAAAAGGTGGTCAAGTTTATTCCATACCATTGGGCGGTATGTTGAAACGAGAGGCGTGCACAATTGGTGGTTCTGGTTCCAGTTATATTTACGGTTTTGTTCGGGAGTTCTTTAAGCCCAACATGAAAAAGGATGATTGTGTGGAGTTCGTTAAAAAAGGTAGGTTCAAGCTTGATTGGGCTGTGGAAAAAGAAGTTAGGGAAATTGGGAAAATTGCGAAAGTAACGGGTTTGTATTAAGTGTGGTCGATAACAAAATCATAGCAAAGACACAAACAGATCGGAAGTGACTTAGCGGTTTTTATTTGTTAATTTTGATATTAAGATGCATGGCATTGAAATAATTTCAAAATATCAGTTCCTTGTTATGTCAAGAAAGTATTTTGTTTCAAAACTCCGCAATACAAAATTCATGCAAACTATTTGAATCCAAAACGTGTATGAAATCCCGTAGATTTTAAAAGCTATGCATTTGTGGTAATTATAGCATCTGTGCGCAATGCAATGTTTTGAAAACTGCAATATTTCAATACGTTTTGGACAGAAGCCATACTCTTCTTGTGTCTTTACTATATGGTTAAATGATCAATGCTTCATATTTGGCACTTCTTCCACTCGGGTCTCGTATAATAATGACATATCAAAAAGGTTATATTAATTTTCAATTTTATAATTTTTAGCTGTAAGACATGCCATGTATCACGATGGCAGCTCCGGTGGTGTTGTACGCATTGGTATTATCACAGAAGACGGCATTGAAAGGAAATTATTCTTCAACACTGAATCTGGTGAGGCCGTAGTCGCCGGTCAATAAGCACCTTTATAAATTTTGTTTAATGAATATGAAAATAAAACTTTTGTAATAAATTTAAATTGAAAAAAATAAAACTTGAAAGCGGGAGCTTCAAAGAAGCTAAAAATTAAAAATTGTTATTGATTTAAAGTTATTTTTTACAGAGCCGATGCAGCCATATAAACCAATTATTTCATACTCCATCGTTGTATTTTAACTCCAGATGAGACAAACAAAACAATACTGTTGAGTTCATCATATGCAACAAAAAAAATTGTTCGGTGGAATGGGAACGCCATTCTGGATGAGATAAAAAAAACTGCAACAAAGTCAAACGTATAATAATTTTTACATTTTATGTTAATTTTATTGAATGAAAGCAAAAAATGTCGGAAATATCAAATTTTAGAATAAGTTTAGATTTGTTCGGAACCGTCACACGCTGCAAGAATATTGCTCTGCGGTATTTTGGCCCAGCGCACAATGGCCACCAAAATCTCGGATACCAATTCGTTGGACTATTGTGTCTGAAGTATTTTGGAAAGCAAGGTTGGCACTATAAAATACCAAAGTGTCGATCACCTCAAGCAAGCGCTTCGCCGGAAATGAAGCGAGGAACCTCATTTTGTAACCATTCTTGGGTGGCGCATGCTGAGTCCTGTTGGAATGTCCAATGTCTGCGGCCAAATGTTGGCGTGCATAAGGCTTTAATACACCCTCCAGAATATTTTCGCGATAATATTCGGCATTTATTCTGATGCCACGGTCGATTAATACGAGCGGAGAGCGACCATCAGCTGTTATGGCGGCCCACACCATCACCATGGCCGGGACTTGAGTTCTGGTGGCGAACCGAAGGGGCACATTTTCAGCTGACCTCTTTGGCAAGTAAACACGTTTGTTTACAAACTCCAGGGCAACGAATGTTGACTCGGAGAAAACAAAATTCGGCAGTTCACCACTTTCGGCCAGGCGAAACAACTCTTTAGCTCTTTTGAGTCTATTTTTATTCTGTTGCGGTGTAAGTTCTTGCACTCTTTGGAATCTCAATGGCTTTACCCCGAGCTCATTTTTAAATATTTGTCGAATGGAATATTGCAATATGTTCAGCTCACTACTCATTTTTCGGCCACTGCGACGCGGGTTTCGATCAAGTCGCTTCTTTACTTTTGAACCATTTCTGCTGATGTTGCTGTTTTCTTCCGTCCACTTCCTTGGCGTCGGGCTACGCTACCAGTATCACGGTCACGAGAGATGGTACGAAACACAAAAGATTTATTTACATTTAAATGCTGGAGTGCTCTAACGATAGCCACTTCTGGTTTTCCAGCCAAATATAAAGAAATTCACACTATCACCCTTGAATTTTAACACGAATAACTTTTTTTCTGGAAAATTCTCACCAAAATACTTTTGGACGCTTTTAAACAATATAATCGGCGGTCACTGGAATAATTTTAACAGCTGTCGGACGAGTGGCTTAGAAATAACAGCAGTCTGAAGTTGGTTGCAGTTTTTTCATCCCACCCTGTAGAAGGGAAAATCTGTGATGGTAGACGACAGCTTATCGAAGATCAAGGAGCACGGTTCAACAACCTTTTGATGCTTACTGGGACAAAAATTAGTTCCGAAAGTTTTTAGGTTGTGTTATGGCGGTAAACAAGTTGGATACTTCAAAAACCCCTTCCCTGAGAGAGCATTAACTTGAAACAAAAGAAGCGTGTTTATGTACGTATTTTTCTTTTTTTATTCTTCATATCATAAGTATAAATTTTTAAAAAATATATTAAGAT
Source organism: Musca domestica (assembly GCF_030504385.1). Classification (NCBI taxonomy): domain Eukaryota; kingdom Metazoa; phylum Arthropoda; class Insecta; order Diptera; family Muscidae; genus Musca; species Musca domestica. The sequence goes on along the minus strand of NW_026712219.1, from coordinate 13,076,805 downwards.
ATATATCGAATATAGTATAATGAGGTTTTTATAAACTAAACATTGAAGTTAAAAAAATTGACAATATCACAAGTTAAAATTGTGTATAAAACCTTAGATAACACACGCATAGTAAAATAAATATATATTATTTTTAAATCTTCCGCCCATGTTACGCAAACCGTTTATATTTTTTTTATTTAAAAAATCACTTATTTCTGAATGCTATACATATATAAACTAATCAACTTATCGTCTAATAATACTTTAAAAAATGCCTTCTTAATAAATTCATGCTTTTTCAGATCTCTTCCTATGCTTATGAAATATATATTTAACAGTCAATTTGCTTTGGTTTTGTTATTGTTGTTGTTGCTATTGTTGGCGGTGTATTCAGGCTTTGCTGTTCTGCTTCGGCTTCAATGTCAGAGCTTAAAGGTTGCGACGACTGTACATTTGTATGCGTCTCTTCTCCTTCTTGTAGCCTCTGAAGACGTTTCTCTTTTAGATATAAACGATATCTATAGAACATTTCAGGTGTCCACACACAAATCACAAACAATAACAAAGCATTTTGTGCATGTAGACATAAAACATAGGATTTGGTAAAGTCTCTGACCCAACCCAAAAGTTGACCCACACTTATGACTAGAACACCTTTGGCAATCATGTTTAGACCAAGTCCACCGGGCAATTTTTCAGGCTTACAATGCCCAGAGATTGTAAGATTATTGTTGAGTACTGTGGCAGATTTTGTCATGCCAGTAAAAATGGACATAACAATAATGCTGGTAAGATCAACGGATTCGGCAAGAGCTGTTTTGGATTGAAAGAAAGGAAATGGAAAAGATCAGTGGTGTATTCAAAGAAATATTTTATTTTTGCTAACTTACCGGCTCTGGATATGAGCAATCCCACTGTGCCCAATAAGAAAATAACACGATAAGGTATTTTCAATTTATCTGTTATGCAGGGCAATAAAAGACGGCAAATGATATCAGCGCCAGCCATTATTGACATACAGGTAGCAGTTGTTTTTGTGGTGTAACCAACAGAGTCCTGAAAAAGAAAGAAAAATTTAATTAAATATTAAAAACAACAAAAACATTTCCAAAAATAACCCGAAAATTAAACTTAAAAAGAAAAAAATATTCGTCATAACCTCAAATATTCAAACAAGTTTTTAAATAAACTACGAATATTACACAAACAATTGTTTAGATATGTTTAAATATTAAAATTTGTTAGTAATTTAAGTTAAATTCTGGCTTATTAATATTAGGCCTAACCTTAAATTATTGAAAATTTTTTAAGTCCGAATTTTAAATAGATATAAAAAATGGCTAGGCTCAAAAGATAAACCAGATAAACCAAAAAATAGTTAACAAGATGTAAAAAAAATATAACATAACCTCCCACATTTTTAAATAACCTCAACCTATTTAATATAGCTCAGCTACTTTAAATTACCTGTAAAAAGCTGGGAAATATCATTGTAAAATTGATTGTTGACGTATAGACCAAAGCCATGCCAATAATTATGCTTAAAAATATAGGATCCTTTAATAATTCCAAATCCATTGCTTCTATAACACGTTGACACAATTTGCGACACAACAACGAATCACTGCCACAGCAGCTAGTTGTCCTAGCGGTTTTTTCCAAAGGCAGTGTCGTTGCTTTGTATATTTCAACATTATTTTGTCGTGGTAACAAAGAAACTTCCTGGGATTTTTGTTTATCCATTTCTGGCTCATTATTGACAATTTTAATTTCCATGACCGAATCTTCACGTTGAACTTTTGCTTTGTCTGCACCGACGGTGGAGCGTGGTATTATTGTAAAATGTTTACGATTGTTGTGCGTTGTATTCGATTCGGTTTTGCTTGGTGTTAATGGTTTCAGTAGAAGGGCACCAATTAACTGTAGAATTAAAAAAGAAAAAACAAAATAATGTAAATATTTGCAATTTGTTGGTAGCTGTTTTAAGACTATACTTACACCAATAAGCGAAAGCATTGACATTGCCAGAACTGCAACACGAAACCCGTAGTTATCCAGGAAAAATCTCACAATGTGGGGTATGAAAACTTGGCCAAGACCAGCTCCAGCCAAGGAGACACCAACAGCACGACCCCGTTTGGTGGTAAAGTATGAATTAATGGCCATAAATGTTGAGGGTGCTATCAGGCCCAGACCCAAACCAACCTGTGACAAATATACAGAAAAAAGAAAATATTTAGTTTGTGCTTTGCTTTTGGAAAACCCGCAGTGAAACTTACAAATAAACTATAACCCACAATAAAATGCCAACCCTCTGTGGCAAAGGCACATAGACTTAGGCCAAAGGACACCATAACACAGCCACAAATTGCCACATTGCGTGGCTTAAAGCTCTTAATGGCAGGTCCAATGAATAAGCCCGAAAAGTTCAAAGCCAAACTGTTTAGATTTGTAATAAGAGCTGCAGTAAAGGTCTCCTGCTGCATATCCCTTAGTTGGGCACCAAAAAGCAAACCAAACACTGATAAGATTGACTGATTTGTCATCTAAAATAATGAAGGAAAAATACAAATGTAAATAAAGGTAAGGCAATGGTCTATGGGAATTGTACAATGTTAAATAAGTACTTACATTTATTAAAGCCACTGCTGCCACCACAACCCAGCCCCAGCCACCATCAGGAGGAACAATTGTTCCCGAGGCCACGTCCATTTTGAATAAAGTAAATATTTGCTTTACAAATCTGCAAATAAAAAAATGAGATCAAATTAATATCATTGCTACAAAGAAGGAGGTGCTTCACTTTGCACTTCTACGTCTTGATCCATTCCACGGGGACCAATCTAAATATTATGATTCAAAGTAAACAAAATGGATGGTTCAACAAATGGTTTGTATCCATAACTTTATTTTGAATTTGCAGCAACTTCCTGATAAAAGCCCATCACTGTATGCATCTCTACAAAGAATTTGTAGTAATGCGTTTTTGTTTATTCGAATGTGCTAAAGAACCAGACAGAATTAATATTGGACGTGTTATCTTAACGCTCGTTTATGGCTAACTGCTAACATAACAATGTGATAAAAACGAAGAAAAGAGCAACTTAGTCATTTTCCAAAGGTAAATGCTCTGTAAGGTAATCATATTGAAATAACATATATATTTATATAATACATTTTGTTGGCGATTTTGTCAAATCGTAGTACTGTATTTTTTTTTCTTTTTTTTTTTTGAATTTGCACTATTTTTCTACTATTTTTTGTACTGATATTCGGTGATATTCTATCGGAGGAATGACAAGTAATGTGCTTTTAAGTTCAAATGCACCAAACTTTTAACAACCAAATGGAACAAAACTATATACATACTTTAAAAGAACTTAATCATGGAGCCAACAATTAAGTTTGCCATCCACTGAGGACTGGAAAAAGTGCATTATGGTTGATTTAGGAGAATGTTGTTAAAACATCGAAAATCCGAGAAAAAGCGGGATATAAAACAAAATAATACCTAACGCTACATGTAAGCTACATATTTGTAGATGTAGATAACATTTAAAATAAGCGCAATACCATCTTGCTCTGAAAAATTAATCTTATTTTTTAACTTTTATTAAAGCATACAAATTTTGCATCATTAAGAAAAATCCAAAAAATTTACAAAAGATGATCGTTATTACGACACTATAATTTAAATCAGACCCGGCATGAACTTCATTTTTCAGGGTTGGAGATATACGAAGGTTTTGTTTATTTTTATTAACGAGATTATAAATATTGGCTTTTGTTAATAAAAAAAAGGTATCTTGGAAATTAAAAAAGAGAATATATTAATGATAAGATATGAAGTATTTTATATAGCTTCCGTGGCTTTATTGAGGTGTAGTGGATGTTGTGCAAATTTACATTAAAATAGGTTGAAACAAAAAAGCTTAAATAAATCGGTTTCCAGGGTGTGCTCATGTCGATTACAACATGAAAGTAGAAGAAAAACTCATACAAATTTGGTGGTTTTTTAACCATTACCATTTTGAAATACCCACATACAACCCATACATTTCAAACTGCCTCGAACCACCTTAATGTCCGCAATATTTTATTTACAAATAAACGACAAACATACCAACAAACTACACTACATACGAGCCTAGCAATAAGTGGACGGAAGCTATTTTGTGAATTTTTGACACCCAAAAACAAGCACGTTCAATCGCAACTTTGTTGTTATTCTTTTGTCTGCACACACAAACACACATTTTTTTTTTTTCAAGAATGGTCCTTTGTTGCAATTGTTTAATTTTTGTAATCAAATAAATACGATAATGTGAAGACAAGTAAAACGGCATAAGTTGAGTTTAGGGGCTGTGCTCGGATTGACTTGAAATTTATACTACAGGTAGGTATTTTTAAACTGATTACGGCAATATAAATTTTTTGTGGGGGAAATAACCGGTTACCCGGTTATTGGACCCGAAAGTTCAGATACAATGTTCGGTTTTTATCCGGTTCCACTGAACCGATACAAACAAAATGGGTATCATTGGAAAGCTTATGAAAATACCTATCCAACAAGTGGTCACATGAACCGGTTACAAGAACCGGTTCCAGAGTAATGCAAGAAAATTGATATTTTTTACCAGTACTTTTTGAAAAACCCATAAAAACTCGAAAATTGACCCATTATAGGGTCTTAAAATCTATACACAATATTATAGCTAACACTATTGCCTTTCCAAAATGGTGTCATATGTGTTGATATCTTTTGTAATTCCGAAGATATTGGCTTTTAAAGTTGTTACTTATGAAAGTAGTATGAGTGAAGCCAAGTTTTATGTCGGGTTTAACGTTCTTGTTAATCTGCTTTGTTTTTAATTTGGTGTTGTTAGAATATTATGGATCGCGTAGTCGGTGTTGGACATATCCCAGAGGAGAAAATCTTAAGCCCCGGCCGAAGGCCGGCTACTTACAAAAATTACAATTTTTAGAAAAACTATGGATCGCGTAGCCGGTGTTGGACATACCCCAGAGGAGAAAATCTTAAGCCCCGGCCGAAGGCCGGCTACTTTCGAAAACTACAGTTTTTAGGAAACTATTGATCGCGTAGCCGGTGTTGGACATACCCCAGAGGAGAAAATCTTAAGCCCCGGCCGAAGGCCGGCTACTTACAAAAATTACAATTTTTAGAAAAATTAGCGATCGCGTAGCCGGTGTTGGACATACCCCAGAGGAGAAAATCTCAAGCCCCGGCCGAAGGCCGGCTACCTACGAAGATTACGATGTTTAGAAAAACTAGCGATCGCGTAGCCGGTGTAGGACATACCCCAGAGGAGAAAATCTCAAGCCCCGGCCGAAGGCCGGCTACCTACAAAGATTACGATGTTAAGAAAAACTAGCGATCGCGTAGCCGGTGTTGGACATACCCCAGAGAAGAAAATCTCAAACCCCGGCCGAAGGCCGGCTGTTTAAAAATGCTATAGAGGTTAGATACATTTGACTGGAGAAAAAATTGCAAATTAATGACTTCTATCACTAATATCTTCGGAACTACAAAAGATATCAACATGTATGATACCATTTTGGAAAGGCAATATTGTTGGCTATAATACGGTATGTAGATTTTAATACCTTATAATGGGTCCATTTTTGAGTTTTTATGGGTTTTTCAAAAAGTACTGGTAAAAAATATCAATTTTCTTGCATTACTCTGGAACCGGTTCTTGTAACCGGTTCATGTGACCACTTGTTGGATAGGTATTTTCATAAGCTTTCCAATGATACCCATTTTGTTTGTATCGGTTCAGTGGAACCGGATAAAAACCGAACATTGTATCTGAACTTTCGGGTCCAATAACCGGGTAACCGGTTATTTCCCCCACAAAAAATTTATATTGCCGTAATCAGTTTAAAAATACCTACCTGTGGTAAAAATTTCAAAATGATCAGAGCACAGCCCCTAAACTCAACTTGCTCCAGTAAAACAACAACAAACCAACCAACCATATCAATGAAGAAGGGCGCAGAAAACCTTTTGTATTGCACGTTCATACAATGTAACTACATACTTACAACAATGACAAACACGTATTTTAATTTATAATTATTTACATAATATCACTTTAAAGAATTCGGACCATATAGTAATGTATTCCGTATATATTATTCCATAGAATATTTAAATATTTCACTTTCTTTTTGCACACGCAAACTACGGACGCCAACGACGAACAACCAAAACAAATACACGACGAAAATAATAACAGCACCAGCGATACAAAATCATACGACCGCTCCGAACGTTGTCACAAGAGAAAATTGAAGAAATGGAAATGTTTTTGTATCAGACAGCCCCCAAATAGCCCCAAATGTTGCTAATATTTTGTCATCATTTTTGGGCACAATGAAAACGTTAGGCGTTAAGGGTGGAAATAATCTAATTTCTTGATTAGTTGAAGCATGATAGAAGCATACAGGAATATGCATCGACGCTTGGGAGCATTTATATGTCAAAAAATGTTTTTTCTTTATAGACTTATATATATTTAAAAATATATATATTTACAAAGTTGAATTCCTAATTTGGTTTGACAGTTCATTGTCTCAGCAGGTGTGTCGATGCGACTACCTTTGTTCTTCTACCATGATTGAAGCTAAATCAAAAATGACAACGGCGTCAAAATTCCCGAGCGTCTCTGACATGATAAAAAGTTTAAACGTCAAACTTTTGAATGAAAAAGTATTAAAATTTATAAAAATTGATGAGAAATTCATATTATAACAACCTCTGAATTGCATCGTATAAAAATTTAAAAATCCACTTATTTTTCATAAAACATTTTAAAAATATTGACATATCAATGTTCCCAAGCGTTGATGCATCTACCTAAATTCTTCTTCCATGGCAGTTTATGGAAATAGCTTTGTTCGAGAATCTGGAAAGTTTTGCTATAAATGTTAAATGATAACCAAGTTTTTTTCGGAACTACAGAAGTTGATAATCATGCTACTATTTTTTCACTTTACCAAATTTGTTTAGTTAAATGTTCTGAAATAAAACCGCTTTTTGTCTACAAAGCTACTGTTATCAGCTGTGTCTGCTGACATTCTAGATAATTAGTAGCAAACGTATCGTATCGTACCGTATTGAAACCTTATCAAATGGTTCTTACGCCCAAAGTAGTAGAACGTTTACAGTTTATCGGATTTTTTAACCGGATTTAAAATGCCAATTTCAATCCAATACGTAAAATAAATCATCATAAAGATAAAATGTTCTTATATAAATACGGAAACTTTCCATTTACATTTTATTAAAACATAATAAATTAGAAATCTGTTTACGATTTTTAAATAATATTGAAAAAATGTATTATTTTTTCTTTTATAAAATTTAAAAATCTTATCCACTTTATTCACACGGAAACAAAGGACAGGTCAATAGAGTTCATGCGTTAAAAACTTCCAAATAAAAACTATCAAAATTTGTTATTATGGCGTAGGCTACCACATTCTTCCGTTAACCCTGTTATTTCAGCAGTACTTAGTTGTTATTTCATTTGTTTAATATTTATGTTGATAAAAACTGCTCAACAGTGACGAAAATAATCGAACCATTATGATAGTGGAATACAACTCTGACCCAATACAACCTGAATTGTGTAAACACCAACTTAGTCAACTTGTTTTGTGTAAACACCATCTTAGAAGTTTTTAAGTAAGAAGTCACATTCAGAGTATTTTACAATTTAATTTACCCTCCACTTTGTACTGGTTTTACGAAAATGATTAAGTTGATAGAGCATAATAAAAGATATTTGGTATTTCTTATTTTACCTATCGTATTCCAGTATATATTTTTGTTATAAAAAATCTATCATTTATTATAACGTAAGAACATTCACAGGGAAGGTCAGTAGGAGAGACCTTTTTAAAAACCAGATTTTTTTTCAGCCACAATTTATTTTTTTGTTTTCAACAAATTTGCGTAGAATAATTCATATGTTTATTTCCTTTCAACAAACTTTATTATCTGCCAAATTCCGAATTCATTTCCAACAAAATCTGTTGTTGACGTCTTGACCTCTCAAGATGACTTTCGAAAAATATTATAATCACAACAATAATAATGGAAAATATTCCAATTTTCGAAAATACATTTTGGCAAACCAGTTTTTTCCAGTTTCCACAGGGGTTGACCTTTTCCCATGATTTTTGACAGTAGCATGTGGTTTTTGTGAAATTATGTTAATGTTAATTTTCTAGAACGAGAAAAAAAAACCGCCCATAGCAAAAAAAAAAAAAAATAAAAATCCCTATGAAATATATACATGAATGTGTAAGTGTTTATGTCCTCCTTGTAGACAAACAAGCAATTAAATCATTCCATGAAAATAAAAATAAAAAAAATATTAATCAGCTGATAAGAAGATCGTTTTAAAGACATATATTTTTCAAAAAACCAGATCAAACCAGTGGCTCAGATTGAGCCTTCGACTTCGACACTTGAGACAGACGGTGTTTTTTTTCAATATTTTCTTTTGTTGAAATTATTTATTGCTTTTCTTGCTTTTCAATCCTACTAAATGTGATGGTTCTAATCGAAATATTTACATATGGACATTTAAAATATTCAATTGATAACGGTCATTTGGGGTTAATGCGAATTCGCTATTCGAATGTGTTCAATCCGTTCGCCTTCTTCCATTCGTAGTGACTCGAACACTAGGGTCCGCAATATTGCCTTAACTGTGTCATAAACCCTATATGTGTTCAGTGTAAATCTTGTTGGTATTTGCGGTCAAAACGAATGCAGCATCCGCTGTACAAAGTCAAATCCAAACAGATAAGACATTGTTAATAAATTCATATATTTTTAGTTGTCAGATGGGGTTTTATTTATTCTCAACAATCGAATATGATTTTTATTGAAATCCAGTTTTCTATACCGACTCGAACTGGTTTTAAAAACTGGTTTAATGAATTTTGAACTTTCAGGGTGGGAAAGTATAAAGCAAATGCTGGGAAATATTAAATAGCACGGGAAAATTGCACAGGCAATATATGGGTGTATATATACACACGGAATTATTGGCATAAAATTTGATAATGAATGACAATTAGGTCATTGCATGAGTTATAAATAGATATTTGGGAAAGTAAGGATTTTTTAGACTTTGAAACGTGATACAAAATGGTTATGTTTTAATAACATGGGTTTTGAAATAAATTTGTATTTATTTGATTGTAATAACTTTTTCATTATCCAATTTGATGTGTGGCTGTGCACCATTAAATCATGGGAAAGCAAATATAATTTATCATCGGTTTACACAGGTCAATCGGACACGCACTTATGCTAGGAACACAATTGGAGCGAACGACGAATTTTTTCGCGGCGTATGTTCGTCGTCAAAAATAAAACACATATGTGTATATGGAAGTGCACACAATCACGGCACCGGCGAAAATTTCGTCGGTCGCCGCGAACTCAATTAGCTTTATTTCTATTTCATACGCCGGCGACCGGCGAACAAAACAGTACAAGGTGGCCATACTTGTACGAATTTTATGTGTTTTAGTAAATAAAGTTACTTTTTACTTTAAAATTTGTTATGGTCACTCTACTATCTGTTACTCGTATAAAAAAAACATAATTAATTTATTTATTTATTTGTGTACTTGCGCCTGAGTGAAGATGGATATCAGTGAATTTATAATAGAGAAGATGGACATAAGTGAAATTATAATAGAGAACGTAAAGAATTATGTGTTCTTGTATAATTCATTGTAGTCAACAAATGAGCAAAAAGTAAACAACTTCATCAGCTGTTTTATAATTTCGTCGGTATTGTGTTCCATACGACGAATTTTCGCGGCTCATTTTGTCGCCGCGTAGGGCGAAATTCGTCGTTCGCTCCAATTGTGTTCCTAGCATTAAGAGTTTTAATGAGTGTTTGTAGAGTATTTTTCTAAATTCGCTTTGTTTCTGTGTCTTTGTTTTGTAATATTTGCCATATCTCATATATATTCGAGTGTATTTAACAAATATAGACCCACATCCATGTAAAATCCTTGATGGGATTAATGAGGCAATCTTGTATTTACAATTTTGTAAAAATTATACCTTTGCCAACATCTCATTGTTTACATTTATTTTATTTTAAATGGGGTTATCATGGGTAAACCTAAACCATGGAAAAACGATAAAGGAAAACTCATTTGCTAAATTGAATATGGTAAACCTTTTCTGACGAACTCGACTTTGTCAATTATAAAATAAAATCTATTTTTATATCAAAAATATTTTCGTATGACGAGTAGCAGATTTTACAAAAATAATAAATGTCCTCTTATTTTCGGAGTTCCTTGACAATTAAAAACAGTGGTGGAAATACATAAAGCGCTCATTTAGCTGGCTTAAGTTATCGGCTGACTCCTTTGTAGAGGAACAAATGAGATTTAGGTTGACTTAGTTCGATTTTGGCCATAGGCTCCTTTGTTTTTTTCCGAAGAAGCTAGCCGATGATTTAAGCCAGTCAAAAAAGCGTTGTAGGTATATTCATTGTCCAAATGTCTATTTACAAATCTATTGTATATACAAAAATCAGAGATGGGAACCTTTTTCCTACGCAGTGAAATTTGACAAGGTAAATTATAGAAAATGCAGAGATGGAAATGTTTATTTGATATGTCCAAAATCAACGAAAGGTCAAATTTGATAATAACACTGAAAGTTCAAATGTGTCAAAATGTTTATTCATTTAAACATAAATCAGAGATGGATAATTGTTTGCAATGAAGGTAAATTACAGAAAATACAGCGATGGATATTATTATTTGAAAGGATATTACCATGGGTAGACATTACGAATATAAACTGTTTTGAGAGAGTAAGATAATAGATAAATAATTAAAAGTAAAACATTGATAAAAAAAAGTAAAAATGATTTTACATAAGGTAGCCAATTCAAATAAGCATATCCATCTCTGAATTTTCTACAATTTACCTTGAAATTTCAATAAATAAAAAAGAGGTTTTCATCTCTGATTTTTGTGTATACAATGGATTTATAAATATAAATTGTGATATTAAGATGTTGTCAAACGAATAATTTTGAAAAAAAATTGTGAACATATGATTACATGACTTTACCTTCTTAATTCTACCATGGGATTTTAAAATAATATGAATTTTGAGCCGTCAACGCAACACTATAACATCGACGTAAATCTTGCTTCTGTTTTCATCTTAAAACAGATCCAATTTTTGATTCCTAATTTGTGAAACGCGGTAACCAAAAAAACACATCAGGGAAAAAATGCCAACAAATTTCCGGTTGAGGTATCTTACGGCAAACTTCTAATTAATTTGACAGTTCGGCGGCAATCAACGCTTGGGAACATTGATATGTCAACATTTAAAATGTTTTTTTCAAAAACAAGTAAATTTTTATATGTTTTCTTATACGAAAACAATCGGAGGTTGTTATGATATGCATTTTTCAACAACTTTAAGAAATTTGAATAATTTTTCATTCAAATATTTCAATTTCAAAAATGGTTTGACAGTTCAATGTCCTAGCAGCCCGTGGGACAATGACTTCTCGACTTCTGCCAATTTTGTGTATGTATTTATTGTTTTGAAAAATAAAATCAAAATATTTTCAAAATCAATGTTTGGTAAATTGCGATATGCGCATTAAAGCTATTTGCCAGTTTTGCTACGGAATTGAAAGATAGAACTATTTAGAACATATTTTTGATAGATAAAAGGGATTTCATTCATTTCTCTCGTTCTTAAATGATTTTAAAAATTAGGAAAAATATTGAATAAATGGAAACAACAATGGCGGGCATAGCCTCAGGGCTACATTTCTGTAGTTTTAAGAAGCTGTTCTACCTTCTTATTGTACCATGCGAATACCTGTATTCTTCTACCATGGACAAAATGTTGTAACAATTGAGATAAAACACAGCTGATATTTGATTATATCCCAACTGTTGTGCTATTTAAATTGTTAATTCAATAAAAAAGAATGAGTGTCTGGCACATAAACAAACAACTGTCAAAAACAATGCCGGTTAAAAAAGCGAAACTTTTATGAGTTTTTAAGCATTAAACTAGTTGTTCTGTTACAGTGCGTTTAGATATAAATGAGTTAAACCACTGGATTTGGTTTAAAATTGTCCATTCCATTACTTAAATTTCAAATAAATAAAGTTCTAAAGCATGGCAGAAGAATACAGGTAGATGCATCAACGCTTGGGAGCATTGATATGTCAAAAAAATTTAAATGTTTTTTCAAATATAAGTAGATTTTTATATGTTTTCTTGTACTACGTCATTCGGAGGCTATTATAATTCTCGTTTTTTAAGAATTTTTACAAATATAAATAATTTTTCATTCAACATTTTCAATTTCAAAATTGGTTTGACAGTTCTGTCCCAGCAGCTGTGTCGACGCGTCTACCTATATTCTTCTATCATGTTCTAAAGTAAATATGACATTATAGGTTAAACCGGAGAATATTTTTTTCATTTTATGAAATGTTTCATTTGATATTTTTCCCAATTCAATTCACTATTTTGAATTTCTGCCTCATTCTACAGCTGCAATTGAGGTCCCTTTTCCCTAGTAATTTCTTCCGCTTGCTATTTTGTTTACATTCACATTTTTAAATGAAAGATTAACAAAGAAATTGTCTACTCACGTTATATAGTATACGAAGTCGGAATTGTTTAAGTGATTGTTTTGATATTTCACACTTTTGTTTGTTTATATTTCAGTTTTTTTACAATGTTTATTTAAATTCGTTCGGTAATCTTTTTATTTTATTATTGCGACTATTATTATAATTTTAATTTTGTCTCCGAAGATGAACTTTAAAAGGCACTATATAAACATGTGTTTTTTTTTGCGAATGCCGCAGAAGATAGTGTTGTTCACTAGACTTTCAAATGAATTCTAAACTAACGCTAGCCGTTCTCGCGTATTTAATACTTACCAACGGCAGCTGATAAGTATCTGTACCCATCAACTCGTATTCTGTGGTGAATTTTATTTATGTTTTTATACGATGCAAAATTGTATTATTTCCGTTTATAGTGGAGTAGATGCAGGCATGGCACAATTACAGTAGGTGGAACAGAGCTACTTCCTTTCAGAAGTACTCTAAAGTACCTACTCTGTCATTTTTTGTGAAAAAAGAGAAAATAATTTGAAATAATTTCTAATTTGGACGCAATAGAAATTCACAATTTCCTCGTTAACGGCCAACAAAATGCATATCTTTGGGATTAAACAAAATTATTCCTGGGTCTTGGATTCAATTTTGTGGAGAAACTCCCAATTGATATGTCAATAAAATTCAAAAGTTTTTTCAAATATAAGTAAATTTTTATATGTTTTCTTATACTACGTCATTCGAAGGCTATTATAATTCACGTTTTTCAAAAATTTTTACAAATTTAAATAATTTTTCATTCAACATTTTCAATTCCAAAATTGGTTTGACAGTTCATTGCCCCAGCAGCTGTGTCGACGCGTCTACCTATATTCTTCTACCATGGTTCCATTTATGTTTTGTGGATTTCCCCCTCAAATAATAATTTTGTGAAAAAATGCATGGTAGAAGAATACAGGTAACTGTCAGATCAATTTTGACATTGACAATTTTGAATGAAAAATTATTCAAATTCGTTAAAATTCTAGAAAAAAATGCATATAATAACAACCTCCGATTGGCGTCGCATGAGAAAACATTTAAAAAAATTATTTATTTCTCAAAAAAAAAAAAATTAAAATTGTTGACATTTCAATTTTCCCAAGCATTAATGCATTTACCTTTATTCTTCTACCATGGATCAAATTTAAAAAAACCGATTGTTGCATGATTAAAAGTCTATTTGAGAAAATGTGGATCCATTACAGAGTTCCATTTTTCCTAGTTTCTTTGAAGTTGAGCCATCTTTCTTGTTCGCCCATGAATGCAGATACATTTATGGGTATATTAAGTGATTGTGTTTGTAAACAAAATAAATGTATGAAAAGTGGCCCAGTGGGAGCCTGGCATTATTTTGATATTACACCATGACCATGGTAGAAGAATATAGGTAGACGCATAGACACAGTTGCTGGGACAATGAACTGTCAAACCAATTTTGGAATTGAAAATGTTGAATGATAATTTATTTAAATTTGTAAAAATTGTTGAAATACGCAAATTATAATAACCTCCGAATAACGTCGTATAAGAAAACATATAAAAAACTACTTAGATTTGAAAACACATTTAAAATTTTTTCACATATCAATGTTCGTAAGTGTTGATGCATCTACCCTGTATTATTCTACCATGACACAGCTGCTGGGAGAATGAACTGTCATACTATTTTATAATTGGAAATGTTCAATGAAAAATTATTGAAATTTGAAAATTTGTCGAAAAATGCATATCGTAACAACCTCCGATTAGCAGCGTATAAGAAAACATATAATATTCTACAATGTTCTCAAGAGTTAATGCATCTACCTGTATTCTTCTACAATGTATTACAACCCATTTAGACTACACCCTTTTACTATGTTTAGGGGCATTATCGCGATTTATGTGTTTTTTAAACAATAACAATAAATATGATTATGAATAAATATAAATATACCTTAAATTTATTGTGAATGGTTAAAAGGGGTAGAGATTTTGTGTTTAAATCAACTTAAAACTTGAATTTATTAAAATCCAATATTAAAATACGCTAACGTACAAAATCTCTGTCCGTGTTAACGCCGATTTTCGTCCAAACACAACAACTCTGACCATATCAAACATACCTTAAATTTCTTGTGGCTGGTCAATTATCAGGGTTAATCCGGTTTAGAGATTTCGAATGTAAACGTACTTTTAATTTGAAATATTTTGGAATACATCTCTGCTTTTTGCTCCTATGCGACTTTAATTACAATTGTTTAATTGGATATTTTTAGATTTCATCATCGATCGAACGATTTTTCTATCCTATTGCACCATTTATAGTTCATAAATCTCTTACAGTTGTTTTTTTTTTCGATGATAAACGGTGAGAACATTTCATTGTCTATATTTTCATTTGTCTTTGTCATGGTAGAAGAATATAGGTAGACGCATCGACGCAGCTGCTGGGACAATGAACTGTCAAACCAATTTTGGAATTAAAAATGTTAAATGAAAAATTATTTAAATTTGTAAAATTTGTTGAAAAATGCATATCTTTACAACCCACGATTTGTGTCGTATAAGAAAACATATAAAAATCTACTTATATTTAATAAGAAATTTAAAAATTTTTGACATATCAATGCTCCCAAGCGTTGATGCATCTATCTGCATTTTTCTACCATGGTCTTTGTCGACACTTTGAATCTCAAGAGCGGCATCTGTTAGTAATACTGCGTCGTATGAGTTTTGTCTACGATACAAGAATTGAAAAGTGTAGTTTGGCCATTTCACACAAGATGTCACTACCAAAGTTGTTCCTATTGTTCAAGAGATGGCGCAAACAGTTATTGATTCATCATTTAATACAATAACTAAAATTATCGATAATATTCTTAACAAGTAAAAAAGCTGTAAGTTCGGTCGGGCCGAACTTTAATTACCCTCCACCATTTGGAATGAATTAGGCCATTTTCAAAAAAAAAAAAAAAAAAAAAAAAAAAAAAAAAAATATATATATATATATATATATATATATATATATATATATATATATAATCCGTTAAAATTTTAACAAGTAAAAAAGCTGTAAGTTCGGCCTGGCGAACTTTAAATACTCTCCACCATTGGGATTGAATTTGGCAATTCTCAAAAACAATTAAATCCGTAAAAAAATCGGTTATAATCTTAAAAATACCGAATGTAGCTTTTATATTAGGGTCTATACGACGACATGGACCTGCATAGGTAACATTTGTCATAAGCTATTACAAATGCGAAACTTAAAAAAATCGAATATCGGGAGGTACCGTTATATGGGGTCTATACGAAAACGTGGACCTGCACAGACAATCTCCTGTCATATGCTGTAGTATTCATTACGAACTTCAAATACCAAATTTGAAACAATTCCGGTGAATAATACCGCTAGAATCATAAAAATACCGAATATCGGGAGATGCCGTCTTATGGGAGCAATACTAAGACGTGAACCTGCACAGACAATTTTCTTTCATAGGCTGTAGTATCCATTACGAACTTCAAATACAATATTTGAAACAATACCGGTAAATAATGTCGCTAAAATCATCAAAATACCGAATATCGGGAGGTACCGTTATATGGGGGCTATACGAAGACGTGGACCTGCACAGACAATTTTCAGTCTTAGGCTGTAGTATCCATTACGAACTTCAAATACCAAATTTAAATATAATATAATATTATTGGCCTTCTTAGACATGTATAAACAGTTGTCTTTAAGGATCAACACCCCGGAATAACCATCCTAAAATGTTGACAAAATCTTTACAATACACAAAAACTTACGCTGACAATTTCCTGTAATGTGTTCAATGCCAATTCGACTGGAAATATGACATGACAATCTCCCACCAGTTTGATAGCAACACACTTAATATTGCCATGACAAGTTATATGTCCGTATCTAAGCAGAACTACTAAATAACAATTTGAAAATGAAGGGACATCAAGTAAAAAAATCAATCTTATGATTGTATGATGGTACAATTAAATCAAGGTAACCTCATTTCTAATAACAATATCCAAATCTGCAATTTTCTGTAGTTTACCTTGTCAAATTTAACTTAATTGAAAGCAGGATCTCATCTCTGACGGAATTTGAAGGACGCATGTTTCAATTTTTGATATGTTGTCCATTTTGTCCATTGCTACACTTGCAATGTCAAAACATGTTTTGAATAACACACAAAGTATTTTCGAATATTTTCAAATTCTATTAAAAAATTGAAAATTTATTTAAAATTCATGTTTTTGTTTGTTTGTGGAGAATAGGCTTTTTAAATTTTGAAAGAATCTTAATTTTAATAATATAAGGAAGAGAAAATTGTAAAATATCCATAAAGTTCTTTAGAAAAAAAATTATCAAAATGTGGCAATTAAACACAAGAAATTGTTGCATCTATTATTAAAAATTGTAAAGTTACAAGACACTAGA
Organism: Musca domestica; assembly: GCF_030504385.1. NCBI lineage: Eukaryota > Metazoa > Arthropoda > Insecta > Diptera > Muscidae > Musca > Musca domestica. Next base: position 13,059,656 of record NW_026712219.1, on the reverse strand, counting down.
TTCAAAATTGTGTTTTTTTTTAATTCCTGTAACCTATCCTAAATTGATTGTATCATGGTGTATTAAACGACGTCCATCGAAACATGACAACAAGAGTAAACGAACAAAGCCAGTCTGAACATGGTACAATTCTGCTTCGATTAATCGATAATTCGAAGAGAAAATCAAAACAACGTTGCCAACTAGTTGTGGCAAGAGAATTGAGAAAATATGTGCATTGTTGTTGTTGGAATTGAGAAAAATATAGTTGTTTACACTCTCTCTCCCTTTCAAACGACCAATTGTATTCTACCATTTTCATTTATTTTTTAAAATCGGATGACGACGCACGACGCGAGCGAAAAACGCGATAAAGAAGAAATAAATTTTGCTGTCACAGAAATACACGGTGATTAATGCGAATAGAGTATAGTTAAATCAAATGCCAAAGGATTAATGTTTTGATATTTGAAGAAATATTAAAAAAAGTAGTGCACTCATCATTTGTTTATTGAAACGAAGCCCACATTTAAAAAAAGGGGGAAGGAAAAAATAAGAAGTGTATGTGTGTTGTTCGTCTGGGTGTGTGTGCCTAATTCATGCCTATGTTGTTTTTGTAAAGAAAATAAGAAAGAAAAAGTTTCACCCAAGGAAAAGAAAAGTATACAAAGTATATATTGCCAATATTTATGCAAAATTTCATAATTAACAGTGTTAAATTAAGAGAAGGGTATAAATTATGGTTACGTTAAATGGAAATCAAATGGTGGAGAGCAGCCCAACACCTCCAACAACGGCGGCAGCAGCCCCAGCAAAATTGCAAGCATTGCCGACATCAGCGACTACAGCCAAAACAAGTATTGACCCTGTTAAAGTGCTGTTGGTGGAAGATCCCGATCCCCCTAGCAGCCAGCCAAATAAAGCAACAACAAACACAACAACAGCCACCCACTCAATTTCAGGCGATAATGGCACAACAAACGCCAACTCCTCCAACAATACTGCTAAGGTTGCTGGTGGCAGCACCATGAACGGTGGTGATGATGGTAAAATCTGTGAATTAACCGAGCAAAATGTCAAATTGTTGCCCAAGGCATCGCCTCCTCCGCAAATCATTATAATTCCGGATTCAGCTGCTGCTGCAACAACGTCCAATACAACAGCCAAAAAGATAAGACGTGCTTTTTCCATGCCACGAAATCCTTTTCGTTGGTCTCACAAATTGAAAACAACGGCAACAACGACAACAGTGGCGGGGGCCGATAACCTCATTACTGGCGGTGGTGGTGGTGAACGCAAGACCGGAAGAACACAAGATTCAGGTGGCGGAGGCGGTGGTGGAGGTGGTGGCGGTGTCCTATCTTTGGGCAAATCGTATACCTTATCATCATGTGTTGGTGGCAATCGCAATAGATCGGATAGTTTTGCATCGTTGAATGAAGACGGTGGGGGTGGAGGTGGCATTATGGCCACCACCAATACCACCATGTCCCTGGATCAAGCATTAGATGCACAACAATTAAATACTGCTAATTCCAAAAGGCCAAAAACCAAGGCAAACACTTTGAATGGTGTGACTAGTTTGCAAAATCCTGCTGCCAATAACAATAACAACAATAATCGTTTATTTAGACGCTCATCGTTTAGGAAATTTATAAATCGCATTGCTCAGCATATGACAACAACGGTAAGTTGGTACTATAATTAAATACGTTTTTTGCGGTTTTTTAAGGACACCACAATAAGTGCTTCAGTGGCAAATAATGAGGGGATAAGAGTAATTAATTGCTGGCATTATTGGGCCGCGTTAGGAAGTGGTTAGTTGTGCAGTTCGAGTTGTATTAGTTTGTAAGTATGTTATTCACTTTTATATACTCCTGGTATGTATTAATACATTTTGCCTTTAAGGTATATTTACGAATTTGAGCTTCAGCAAAATGGGTGGAATACTGATTGAAAATATGAATATGAAAGTTAAATTTGTTTCTGTCAACAATTAACAAATGTTGCTAAGATCTTCTTGCCTGAACATATTATGCCCTTCGTTACTGAGGAGAATTTGTCTGAAAGCTTCGAAATTCTAAAATCTGAAGTTAACGTTGTGTTGAATAGTTTTTGAGACAAAGTCTTGCAATGGTTACGAACTTGAAATGCCGAAATGCATCATATTCCGAATAAGAAGAATTTGGATAGGACCTTTGAAAGATACTTTATTATGGCAGTCTCTACTATTCAAAATATATTTGTATTTTAAAACTATTTTACGTATTTTCATATATTTATAGATTCATATTGACAATTTTTCATACAGGAAGTAGTCTGTCTAGTGATTTTCCTTGTATATTGGAAAATGGAGTAATGACAAATCGATGGGATTTTCCTTTAGGATTTTTGACATAAACCTGCTCTTTGCAAAAGAGTTTATGAAAATTAACGTTTGGTCGCAAAATGAGGCAAGGTAGGAATGTTGCAATATATTATGATGAGTTTTTCCAACTATTGTCTAACTTGAAATGGCATATAAAGGGCATATGGATTTGAAAACGTGTTCGATAGAACCTTAAATGTATAAATCTTAGATTTTAAAGCCAATCTGCCTAAATCGGCATTGACTTCTTAGCTTCCCAATGGGGGTGTTGAGAAATAGAAGTATACAACAACTCAAACGAGATTATTTCAAACCCCAAACATCCGAAGAAGGGCAGTAATCTCTCCAATTATTATCCCAAAAATGTCTGTAAATTCTTAAAGACAACCTTTTTTTTACCAGGTTTTAAAAAATTCTTAAAAATCTGATAAATTCCAGAAACTTGATATGATGAAACAAAAATTGGATGGATTCTTCAAAAAGTGGGTCCTTCAAAATGCCTTTATGTGGAATGTAGGAACTTGATCAAAATTAAGATTTATATTGAAAAATTACACATCCATTGAAAATATTTTGTTAGGATGTACTCCACATTTAATGACAATGAGATAATGCAGTAGGGATCATAAAAGATTCCATCATTTGCCGGAAACTAGTGTTTTTCAATCCATTGACTGATTGCATGTACACTATACCGGTTGGTTGGCAAAAAAGGTTACTAAGGTTAGATTATTTCAAGCCACCTGACTTGTGAGGGATACCAGAAAACTCCCACATTTATTATCCAGAAAAAAAAAAAAAAAAAAAAAAAAAAAAAAAAATATATATATATATATATATATATATATATATATATATATATATATATATGAATAAAAAGTTATTTTGGAAATATTAAAAGAAAGTTCACATTTGGAAGTACACATATTATACAAATTCCACTATTATTGATCTGGACATGGCCGTCAAAATTATCTGAATAATATCTTATTATAACCTAAAGACACTCCTGAAAAAAAAAAATATTTAAAAAAAGTCCAGGATTTATGATACGATTGGGATATAGGCTCTAGGGGTAAATGATTATTTAAAAAAATCCTTACAGAGTTGCTAGAGGAACAGCATTTCTTCATACAGTTTTTTAAAACAACTATTCTAGGGGTCCATCCTTCAAAACTCTTCTTTACAAAACCCACGCTTTGAGAGTTCAAAGATCCCTCTGAAAAAAATCTGTCCGCCGCTTGAAATCACTCTCGATTCCAAACGAAATGAAGTGATTTAATAAAACTTTTCTTAGGTGCATTGTCGATACATATTGAAAATATAGGCCATACAGGTCCAAAGTTTGATATAGCCCCATATTACTGTATAATTGTCAGATTTAAGGTGTTATAGCGGTTGCAGTCATATTTTTGAGCATAATTTGCTGTAAATTGGTAGTTGGTGTTTAGAAAGTTGGTGGTAAGAAATATTCATGTAAAGAAAAAATATCCTTGTTCTTGTTTAACCCCCTATATAACTGTGACCCCGATATTCGCAATTTCGATGATTTATGTTACAATTTTCATTGGGATTGCATCAAATTTGGTATTTGTAGTTTGATATGGATACCACATCCAATGACAGAAATTTACCTTTGCAGATCCACGTCCCATCCTATATTAGGTATTTTGATGATTTTAACTTAATTTTTCACCGGAACTATTTTTAAATTTGAGTTCGCAATGGGTAGTATTTTTTATGACAGACAATTGCCTGTGCAGATCCACGTCCTAGCATAGCCTCCATATAAGAAAACGGTACCCCATCCTACAGTCGGTATTTTTATGATGCTAGCTAAATTTTTTAATAGAATTATCTCAAACTTGGTATTTGCCCTCTGCGGCAAATAATTGCATATGGCCGTCCACGCTTTCATATATCCCCATAAGATTGTAACACCTGATGGGTATTAAAATGGAGGATAATAAAAAGTTCGGTCCGGCCGACATTGTTTCACTTCTTCCATTTATCTTTGAAAACGAGTCGAATTTTTTTCAGTCGGATTATGTAAAATTTAGAAGTGGTTGCATTAAATTCTACTCAAAAACAAAGAAATCGTCTCATTTTAACCCATTTTTGATTTGCGCTAGACCACATTTTTATGATCGCCTTTCGAGTCTGGAAAAAAATTGGTGTTTTTTTTTATCACCATCTTATCTTTCAAGTTTAAATAGTTTGCTGACGTCAATCACCTACCCCCTTTTTTTACTGTAGACAACATTCTTTGATAGTCGGCGGTCGGTTTTACTTAACCTATTTATTTTGCAAATTTGCAAATGCAATTTCATATGACTTGTCGGTCGGTTTATTATCATAATTAATTATAAAGTTAATAACAATTTTAAGTAAATACTAAGTTAGATATATTGTTGTTTGTTTTTTCAAACACAACGTGTTTTGTTAAAAAAAAGCAAATATTCCTAGTCAAAAAAATTTGTTTAAATTTTCTACACACTTTTCTCCAAAAGTCTATTGCTAACCCGTGCCGCCGTACCAATCGCCAATTGTTAAACTAATTGGACAAATAAAGAAAAGAGTGCATAAAAACTCGAAAAATGTCTTGGAATTGTTTTCTTTATTTGCATCATGATAATGCCATGCAGATGAGTTGACTACCAGTCGTCTAGCTTGATTGGATGACTTATTCGTTACCCAAGCCCCTTTGTGGGTTTTCTCTGTGGAAAAAGTAACTAGAAAAAGCAGTAAAATGCTGATGATGATGATTATCATGCTAACAGCTTCCAATTATTTTTCTATTAAAGTGTCGCCATTGTGTCTCCCTTCCACTCAGTCAGCCAGCCAACCGTTCGCTGCGGCTGATTGAGTAAATAATAAAACGAAATAATTTCTTTAAGAATTGTTTCGCTTTCATTTCTTGGTTTGCTCCTCATTTGTGGCCATTCCATTTACTTTTCTACTTTTCTTTGTAGTTTTGTTTTTTGTTTTTGTTTTTGCTTTGTTTCTTTGTTTACTTTCATGCGGAGAGACTACAGACTTGATTGACTCCATCCATACTTTTTTCTTTCGTTTTCTTTCTTTGACTTTGTTTTTGTTTAGAATGGGTAGTTGGGAGATAACCAAGAAGGGCAAAGGTTCAAATGACGTTTATATTTCACATGGCAATCTGGCAATCTATTCTTAAATGACCATCAATCGAATGACTAAATCCTTGAAACCAAAATTGATAGCCTTGTGGAAATTTTTCAGTGGTGGCTACTCTACTACTCTAGTGTTGACGTAACTAAAACAAATATTATATGTAAGTCCATAATCCTTAGGCCTTAATAATTCCAGGGGGACTGGATATATTGTGAAATAAACATTTTTTAATTACCCTCAGATAAATTGGACAAAATTTCGGAATAGAAAAATAGAAAAAAAAAAAAAATAAAAAAAATTGAGTATTTTTAGAAACTAGAAAACTACTACAAAAAAACCAAAATTATTGTATTAAAATATGCTATAAAAAAAAAACTTAGTAAAAATAGGCCACTATTTACGTAAATGGATTCTAAAAAAATTCTTAAAAAATATGCAATCATAAAACTGGCTATGGCCTTTGAGTATCTCTTAAAACTCCACGTAAATCGAGCTGATGTTTCCGAAAATACAATTTTATAGAACAGAATCTTTGAAATTTTTAAAAATTGAACTGGTTAATGGTCTTTGAAATCTGGTAAAAACTAAAAAAAATTCTGAACAAGTTTTTAAATAATTTTCAAATTTCTGAGCCATTTAAAAATCGATGATTCATTGTACAAGAATTTTATATTCAAACCATTTCTATGTTTATGTGAAATTCTAGAACAAAAGTTTTTCTTTTAACTAAATATTGAAGCAGCGTTCTCATCATGGATTGGGTATCAAATGTGACACTTGTCAACTGGACACTGCCCCAATCGAGCAAAAAAGCAATTTGAAATGAACGTGAAAGTATTGAGTGGAGGTGTATTGAACTCAACTTTGCTTGTCATCTGTAAATTATTTGAAATCAATAAACTTTATATTATTCAATATTATACGACTGTATTGAGTTTCAATACAATTTTTTTTTTGGATTTGAGACATGTTTTAGAGGGATACAAAATTTCTGAAAGTATATATTTTTTAATGGATTTTTTGGAGGAATCACGTTTTTTTTAGAGATTTTTTTGGTGGAATCATGGACTACTAGAAGTGTAGATTTTTAAAGATTTTTTGGAGGAATAATGTATCTTTGCAGATGTGTATTTTTTACACATTTTTTAGGAATCATTTACCTCTAGAATCGTAGATTTTTTAACGATTTTTTGGAGCAATCACGGACTTCTAGAAGCGTGGATTTTTTAAAGATTTTTTGGAGTAATCTTGGACCTTAGAGGCGTGGATTTTAGGAAGCACTATAGACCTCAAGAAGCAGTTTTTTTTAAAGAGTTTTTGGAGAATTCATAGAGCTCTAGAAGCGGAATCATGAGACTCTAGCAGTTGGATTTTTTTAAGTTTCTTTTTGGAGGAATTTTGGGGGAATCATGGGCTTCCAACAATTGGATTTTCGTGCTTCTTTTTGGAGGAATTAGGGATCTTTAGCAGCTTGAATTTTTTTAAGGATTTTTTTGTTGAATCATTGATTTCTAAAAACGTCGATTTTCATAATTTTTTGAAGCAATCATGAGCTGTTAGAAGTTTAAATTTTGTTAAGGACATTTTTAATGGAAAAGTTGTTGGATTGAACTTTGGAGGTGTGGACTTTTTAAAATTTTATTTAGGAATTATGAACGTCTAGCAAGGTTGATTTTTTAAATCTTTTTTTGAGGAGTAATGGACATATTATTGACTCGTCGAGTTTTTGAAGGGTCCAAGAATTTTTAGAAGCGTAGAGATTTTTTAAATCTGTTGAAGGAAACTATGACTCTCGACATTATGTGCATTTTTATACCTTCCACCATAGTATGAAGGGTATATTAAGTTTGTCATTCCGTTTACAACACCTCGAAATATACATTTTAGGCCCCACAAAGTATATATATTCTCGATCAGCATAAAATTCTATGTCGATTTAGCGCTTTCCGTCCGTCTGTCCGCATGTGGAAATCACTCTAGCTTCCGAACGAAATGAAGCAGGTTGATAACATTTTCCTCGAATGTATATAATGTCTGCAGGACTTTTGGTATTCAAAATGGGCCATGGAGGTCCACGCTTTGGTATAGCCCCAATATAATGGTACTTCCCTATTTTCGGTATTTTGGTGATTTATGCGACATTTTTCACCGGAAATGTTTCAAATTTGATATTGTCCGTGCAGGTCCACTTTTTGGTATAGCCCTTATATAACGGTACCTCCCAATATTCGGTATTTTAATGATTTTAGCGACATTATTTACCGGAATTGTTTCAAATTTGGTATTTGAAGATCGTAACGGATCATACAGACTATGACAGAAAATTGTTTGTGCAGGTCCACGTTTTGGTATATCCCCCATATAATGGTACCTCCCAATATTCGGTATTTGGAATTTGAAGTTCATAACGGATACTACAGCCTATGACAGAAATTTGTTTGTGCAGGTTCACATTTTCATGTAGCCCCCATATTACGGCACCTACCGGTATTTTGTTGATTATTATTCACCGATTTTTTAAGTTTCGCATTAGAATATTATAATAGCTTATGACAAAAGTTGGCTATGCAAGTCCACATCATGTCCGTCAAGATAAATTTAAATTTAATTAGCAAAGACACAAACCAATGTGATTTTTTCTCCGGTTCGCAAAGGGTTAATAAAGAGAGAGAGATAGACAGAGGGAGTAGTAAACCAGAAAAAAATTAAAGGTAAATTAAATTATATTAGTTTTCATCAAATTTCATAATTTTCCGTACAAATTTCAAATTTAAAATGAAATCGCTAAATAAAAACCTAATTAAAATTTACGTTGAAAAACTTTGAAACCCTTAACTCTACATTTAAACCGAGAATAAAATATTTAAAAATGAAGCGGTGTCGTGGCTGGGCATAAATGAAAGGTCTCGAGGAGTACTTTCCGAATATATGGACCTTATAGTCAAAAAGAATTTCAGACTTAGGAATTTTTTGCATTTTCTGAAGAATGCAAAAATTTCCTAAGACGCTTTTATCTGCAATTTCCCTAAAATTGAGAGATAATTCTTCAGAAAATGCAAAAAATTCCTAAGTCTGAAATTCTTTTTGACTGTAAGGTCCATATATTCGGAAAGTACTCCTCGAGACCTTTCATTTGTGCCCAGCCTCGACACCGCTTCATTTTTAGTTTCTGTTCTGTGGACGCCTTTATCTGCAATTTCCCTAAACATGAGCGATAATTCTTCAGAAAATGCAAAAAATTCCTAAGTCTGAAATTCTTTTTGACTATAAGGTCCACAGATTCGGAAAGTACTCCTCGAGACCTTTTTCTGTTCTGTGGACGCCTTTATCTGCAATTTCCCTAAACATGAGCGATAATTCTTCAGAAAATGCAAAAAAATCCTAAGTCTGAAATTCTTTTTGACTATAAGGTCCATATATTCGGAAAGTACTCCTCGAGACCTTTCATTTGTGCCCAGCCTCGACACCGCTTCATTTTTAGTTTCTGTTCTGTGGACGCCTTTATCTGCTATTTTCCTAAACATGAGCGATAATTCTTCAGAAAATGCAAAAAATTCCTAAGTCTGAAATTCTTTTTGACTATAAGGTCCACAGATTCGGAAAGTACTCCTCGAGACCTTTCATTTGTGCCCAGCCTCGACACCGCTTCATTTTTAGTTTCTGTTCTGTGGACGCCTTTATCTGCAATTTCCCTAAACATGAGCGATAATTCTTCAGAAAATGCAAAAAATTCCTAAGTCTGAAATTCTTTTTGACTATAAGGTCCACAGATTCGGAAAGTACTCCTCGAGACCTTTCATTTGTGCCCAGCCTCGACACCGCTTCATTTTTAGTTTCTGTTCTGTGGACGCCTTTATCTGCAATTTCCCTAAACATGAGCGATAATTCTTCAGAAAATGCAAAAAATTCCTAAGTCTGAAATTCTTTTTGACTATAAGGTCCACAGATTCGGAAAGTACTCCTCGAGACCTTTCATTTGTGCCCAGCCTCGACACCGCTTCATTTTTAGTTTCTGTTCTGTGGACGCCTTTATCTGCAATTTCCCTAAACATGAGCGATAATTCTTCAGAAAATGCAAAAAATTCCTAAGTCTGAAATTCTTTTTGACTATAAGGTCCATATATTCGGAAAGTACTCCCCGAGACCTTTCATTTGTGCCCAGCCACGACACCGCTTCATTTTTAAATATTTTATTCTCGGTTTAAATGTAGAGTTAAGGGTTTCAAAGTTTTTCAACGTAAATTTTAATTAGGTTTTTATTTAGCGATTTCATTTTAAATTTGAAATTTGTACGGAAAATTGTGAAATTTGATGAAAACTAATATAATTTAATTTACCTTTAATTTTTCTCTGGTGTACTACTCCCTCTCTCTATCTCTCTCTTTCTCTCTCTCTCTCTCTATTAACCCTTTGCGAACCGGAGAAAAAATCACCTTGGTTTGTGTCTTTGCTAATTAAATTTAAATTTATCTTGACGGACATGTCCACATCGACGTTTTGAAAATTGCCAATTTTTTTTTTTTTTTGAAAATTGCCGTTCCAAATGGTGGAGGTTATTCAAAATTCGGCCCGACCGAACTTACAGCATTTTTACTTGTTTAAAGATTAGACTTTAAACGAACTTAGATTTTAAACGAAGATTTGATTTGTAATGATTTTTTAAATGAACCTTTGAAACAGCGATTTTTTTTTCGAATCTGTTTTCAAAAATCTATGGTTCTCCAAAAACTTAGAAGTGTGATGTGAAAGTGATTTTTTTTTTAAGAAACCAAAGATCTTTATAAACTTTGATTTTACATTTTTGGAGAAACTAAAGGCTTATAAAGGGTGATTTTTTTTTTTAAAAAATCTTCGACATCAAAAACGGTGATTTTTAAAGATATTTTTCTTTTTTTTAATTTTTTTTGGAACTTTTATGGTTTATAAAAATTAAAATTTTTTTTGATCCTTGATAGTGCGTTGGTCCCTTATAAACTTGGTATTTTAAAGAGCTTTTGGATTTTGGACATAAATGGACTTTTGAAAATATTTTGGACCATAAACGTTTTTTTTATAATTTTTTAGGTACTTTAGAGTCCCAAATAAAGGAGGATTTTTTAAAGAAATTTTTTTTGACATTTCATCTATATCTATAAAAGAGGAAAATGTTTGTATGTTTGTTTGTTTGTTTGTTTGTTTGTTTGTAATTTATGGACTTGAAAACCGCTGAATAGATTTTCCTGAAAATTTCCATATATACTGCAACATCACCTGAAAGTAACATAGGCTATATACATTTTTGAATTTCCACTTGGAACTGGAGATATAGCATCAGAATCGGAGGTACCTCCCAAAAATTTAGATTTTATATGCACATATCTATTGATTGGTTGAAGATACAGTCTCCAAATTTGGAATACGTAACGGAATTTGGAACAAAAATAAGTTTGCCAAATTATATGTTAATCGGTTCAGATTTAGATATAGCTCCCATATATATTTTCGACCGATTTCGTTCATTTGATGCCTCAAACACAATATGAATGTTCGATTCCAATGAAATTTGGAATGTGTGACGGGATTTAATCCGAAAATAAATTTGTCAAATTATATTTAAATCGGTTCAGATTTGGATATAGCTCCCATATATATTTTCGGCCGATTTCAAGCATTTGATGCACCAAACACGCTATGTATCCCCAATTTCAATGAAATTTGAAACGTGTGATAGATTTTATCTAAAAAAATGATTTCCCAAATTATATTGAAATCGGTTCAGATTTGGATATAGCTGCCATATACATTTTCGGCCGATTTCATGTATTTGGTGGACCAAACACGACATGTATTTCCAATTGTAATGAAATTTAAAATAAGTAACGGAATTGGGAGCCAAAATGAATTTGTCAAATTAAATTGAAATCGGTTCAGATTTGGATATAGCTCCCATATATATTTTCGACCGATTTCATGTATTTGATGCACCAAACACGCTATGTATCTCTAATTTCAATGAAATTTGGAATGTGTAGCGGAAATTAAAACAAATATACATTTGTCAAATTATATTAAAATCGGTTCAGATTTGGATATAGCTCTCATATATATTTTCGATCGATTTCATGTATTTTATGCACCATACACGATATGTATGTTCGATTCCAAAGAAATTTGGAATATGTAACGGGATTTTGATTAGAAAATAAATGAGTCAAAATATATTAAAATCGGTTCAGATTTGGATATAGCTCTCATATATATTTTCCGCCGATTTCACATATTTGATGCACAAAACACGATACGTATTTCCGATTCCAACGAAATTCGGCATGAGTGGCTAAATTTGGTACAAAAATAAATTTGACAAATTATATTCAAATACGCTCAGATGTGATTATAGCTCCCAAATATATACTCAGCCGATTTCACATATTTGATGCACCCAAAGCGAGAGAGACAAAATCTGGCACCAGCAAAAATTGGGATATAATTTTAATAAGAACCATTGACCCACAACGACTTAGGCTAACACTAAAAAACAACACAACAATTTATTTGAAATACGCTTATTACGGCGAAGTATGTTGCTATCTCGAATTTACTAATTGCGATAGAAAAACCACTCTACTTAAAAAAAATTGCAGTTTCCTGCACGCTTGGTATTTGCTATGAAATAAATAAATCCGAAGGACAAACCCTTCGTGTATGTATGTCATTTTGGTTATTTACGCATTAAAATAGTGCAATAATTTTTTTTAATTTTTAAATTTGTTTTTTTTAACCAACATATATTCGTAAATAAAATTTTGAATGCATATAAAATCAAAAGGGGTAGCGAAGCGCACCGGGTTCAGCTAGTTATATATATTACCCGAGGATAATGAAAAAATGTTGAAGATTTTTTTTGGACCATTCATGGTTCATTTTTTATTTATTTATTTTTTTTTGATTATTTATGGTCTAATTTTTAAAGACTTAGATACTTCATAAGCCATAATAAATGAAGACTTTTTTTACAATTTTTGGATACTTCTTGGTCCACAATAAAAGTGGATTTTTTAAAAGAATTTTAAAGATTTTTCTTATAGAGTCATTCCCCTTTATTTTTTTATTTTTTTTTTTTTTTTTGAAAATGTATCTCAAAGATACTTCAATGACCTCACCACACCCCCTTCGCCTATCACTCTTTCCCAAGCTAATGGAATGCATTTATGCGGCGATTAGGGCTACTACATTGCTTGTCACTTAAAGTATATGTTTTCTGGCGAGGGGGAGGCGTTGGCACATAAATAAAATACATCACGCGATAAATGTATGACGACTACAACTACTACTGTTCGCTCTGCTCGCTGACTGGCTGGCTGGCTGACTGTCTGCTGCACCCCTTTTCATCTTCAGTTCTTGTCTCATCTTTTCTTGTTTTTTTTTTGCTTTTTGTTTTCGACATAAACAAAACAATAGTAAGAGATTATAACAAAAACAAACTGCTGTATAACATGTGGAGAAACATGACTAGAGGACAATAAGAAAAATAATAACAACAACAATCCGAGTTTTTAACGAAGAAAAACTAAAGAAAATTGAAGACAATGACACACCAAAACACCATCAGACGCCGCTCACAGTAGTACTAGCTGCAGCCGCAGCTGCAGCAGCGCCTGAGCGTTTTGTAGTATGAGTATTAAATCACATTTTACAACTTCAACAATAAAGAACTTTGCTTGCAATAATACCAACAACAACAATAACATAAACTACGACTTGCTGCATACGAACAAAAAAAATGGACAAAGTGCAACGAACATTCATGCCGAGTGGCTGGTTCTCATTTTTTTCTCTCTATCTCTCTCACTAACTCCCAACCACCCCCATAATGTTTAATGTGGTGCATTTGACGTGTAATTTCAGGGATGGAAATATGAGTGATGTTCAGAAGAATTATTTAAAGTTTTTTAGTACTGCTAATAAGTTCCAACATGGGCTAAATAGGTAGATTTTTAAGGCCTTGTGGGAGCTTCTAAGACCCACTACAAACTAAATGTTTTTAAAGGATTATTGGGTTCCAGGGAGGATTTAAAACGTGGATTCTTTAAGGATTTTTTTGAAGGTTTCAAGTAGGAATATAAACATGGTTTTTTAGGGATTTGGGGAGGTTTCAAGTAGTTAGGACAAGATTTTTGAGGTTCCAACAATTGCTATAAATGTATATTCTTCAAAAATCAATCGGAGGTTCCACGGACCACTATAAACTTGGATTATTTCAAGATTTTTGGGCGGCTTCAACTAGAACTATTGCCGTGGCTTTTTGGGAGATTCAAAGTAGGAATCTAAATGTAGGGCTTTTAAAGATTTTTAAGAAGTTCCAAGTAGGACAATACACGCGGATTTTTTAAAGATTGTTGAGGGATTCCAAATATGGCTGAATCCCAATATTTAGGTAGATTTTTAAAAAGTTTTGAGTTCCAAGGTACCAAGTAAGACAGTAAATGTGGATTTTTAAAAACTTTTGGGAGCTTCTAAAATCCAGTTTTTAATGGACTTTGGTTTTTTAAAGAAGGTTACAAGTAGGACTATAGACGCGGATTTTTAAAAGACATTTGGGAGGTTCCAAGTAGGACTGTAGACGTCGATTTTTCAAAGATTTTTGGGAGGTTCCAATAGATGTGGATTTTTAAAAATTTTTTAGAGGTTCCAAAGTGAATTTTTTATGGGACTTTGAATTTTTCAAATTTTTTGGGAGGTTCCAAAGCCCATTTTTAATGGACTTTGCATTTTTTAAAAAAGATTTTTGAACGGTTGCAAGCAGGACTAATGAAGTAGATTTTTTTAAATTTTTTTGGAGGTTCCAAGTAGAACTTAGACGTCGATTTTTGTAAAGATTTTTGGGAGGTTCCAAAGTCTATTTTTTAAAGTCATATATAAGTCAATAAATTTTAGAGTCAATTATAGTCAATTCATAAATCAATTAGAACGTGGATTTTGAAACATTTTCGGGAGGTTTCAGAAAGGGTTTAAACGTAATTTTTTTTAAGATTTTCGGAAGGATTTAAGGGCCACAAAAAAGGTGGATTTTTAAAATTTTTTTGGGTGGTTGCAAGTAAAAGTATTAATAGAAATTCCCAAAACATGTTTTTTTTGAAGTTTTTTAGCTGGTTCCAAGTAGGACAATAGACGTGGATTTTTTAACGATTTTGGGAGGTTTTAAAGTCTATTAGAAACGTGGATTTTGAAAGATTTTTTGGAGGCTCCAAAGTCCATTATAAACGTGGATTTTAAAAATTTTTTGGGAGATCCAAAATATGACAATAGACATGGATTTTTTAAATCTTTTTGGGAGATTCCAAAGTTCATTACAAACGTGGATTTTTTAAAAGTTTTTGGGAGGTTCTAAGGAGGGCTATAGTCTTGGATTTTTTAAAAATTTTTGGGAGGTTCCAAATAGGGCTATAATTGTGGATATTTTAAAGATTTTTTGGAGGTTCCAAGTAGGACAATAGACGTGGATTTTTTAAAGATTTTTGTGAGGCTCGAAAGTCGATAACAAAAGTGGATTTTAAAAAAATTTTAGGAGGTTCCAAAGTCGACTAAAAACGTTGATTTTGAAAGATTTTCGGGAGGTTTAAAGTAGGACTGTAGACATGGAATTTTTAAAGATTTTGGGGAGGTTCCAAGTTGGACAATAGATGTGGATATTTCAAAGATTTTGAAGAGGTTCCAAGTGGGACTATAAACGTGGATTTTTATTACATTTAAGGGAGGCTCCAAGTAGGACTATAAATGGGTTTTGTAGTAGGAATTTTTGGGAATTTCCAAGAAGGTCTTAAACGTGGATTTTTGTAAGATTTTTGGAAGCTTTCAAAGGCCACTAAAAAGCGGGTTTTTAATTTTTAATTGTGAGGTTCCAAGTAGAACTATAAATTTGGGTTTCTAAGGTTTTTTTTTGTTTTTAATTTTTAAAGATTTATGGGAGCTCCTACATAGGATTTTATTATACACGTGACTTTATAACCTATTTTTAAATGGGGTTCGAGACAATTACAAACCTGATTTTTTATAATCCTAAAGAGGATTAAAACGAGGATTTTTCTAGATTTTTAGAGATTCCAAAACTACTGCAAATGTGGCTTTATAGTCGACTTTTAAATGGGTTTTGTGATTATTACGAGCCTAATTTTTTATAAATATTGGTAAGTTCGAAGTAGAGGAAAATTTTCCTCACTTGAAAAGTGTCCCACCCCTGACCACAATGACATGAATGCATGCATCTGATGGATGGCTGATGCCATCTCTCTGTCATTCGTTGTCTGAGTGATTTTTCCTCGTAAGTTTTCTTGGAAACTGTGTCGTCGTATCTCCGTCATAGTAGTTGTAAAAGACTTCATTCATTTGAACTCTTTTTTTTTCTCTGTTCTTCTTCACTCTCCTCTTCTCTTCGCCGCTTTTACGCGCTTACTTATAAACAAAGTTTTTCTTTTGTTCCATTTCTTTGTTTACATCCATCCTTTGTGTTGTACAACACAACAATTGCAACAAAATAGTTTAAATATTTCTCCTCTTGTCGTGTGGATGGTTGTCAGTTTGTGTTTGGTTTTTATTTTCGTTCGCATTAATGTTGTTGACTTTGGAACTAAAAAAAACTAAAATATTTGCAAAGATGTATAACAAATAACTGTTAATCATCAACATCACATGCGTTAACTAATTACATGCACTCTTACCCACATTTGTTGTTGTATTTTTATATAAATAATGCAATACTTTGATCTTGTTGTTGTTCGTTTTTTTCGTCGGTTTTTGTCGGACAGGAAGATTTCTTAATTAAATTGTTATGAATTTTACAATAGTTTATAATTACAAACACAATATTTATTTAATACATATGGATGTAATGCGATTCCCTCGATTACACTCGAGGAAAGGGGACAGTAAATTTTAAGGAATTTTCAAAATAACTAAAACAGATCAATTACCCTAACTGGTTGGATTTTGCGACAGATTTGAAGAATTGATTTTTATGTATCCACTTTTGGCGACCAACGTGGGATTCATATAAACAATATGCGCTTTGGCAGTTTTCGTTTAGCGCCCAAACAGCATTAATTCATGATTTCATTACTGAAATCCATTTAATTATTGTAATTAGATTGGGTTAGGGTAATAATTTACTTCAAATTGGCGCCTACTATGCGGCATAATTTTTATACTTTCCATATACCCATGGAGGGTATATTAAGTTTGTCATTCCATTTGTAACACCTCGAAATATACATTTTAGACTCCATAAAGTATATATATATATTCTTGATCAGAATAAAATTCCATGTCGATTTAGCGATGTCCGTCCGTCTGTGCCTCTGTCTGCCTGTGGAAATCACTGTAGCTTCCGAACAAAATGAAGTATGTTGATAAAATTGTACTCAAATGTATGTGATGTCTGCATGATTTTTTGGTATTGAAAATGGGCCATGTAGGTCCACGTTTTTGTGTAGCCTCCGTACGACGGCACCTCTCGATATTCGGTATTTTTATGATTTTAGCGACATTATTCACCGGAATTGTTTCAAATTTGGTATTTAAAGTTCGCAATGGATACTACAGCCTAAGACAGAAAATCGCATATGCGGGTCCCCGTCTTCGTATAGCCCCCATATGACGGCACCTCCCGATATTCGGTATTTTGATGATTTTAGCGACATTCTTCACTGGAATTGTTTCAAATTTATCATTCGAAGTTCGTAATGGATACTACAGCCGAATATAGAAAATTGTCTGTGCAGGTCCACGTTTTGGTATAGCCCCCATATAACGGCACCTCCCGATATTCGGTATTTTGATGATTTTAGCGACATTATTAACCGGAATTGCTTCAAATTTGGCATTTGAAGTTCGTAATGGATACTACAGCCGAAGATAGAAAATTGTCTGTGCTGGTCCACGTTTTGGTATAGCCCCCGTATGACGGCACCTCCCGATATTCGGTATTTTGATGACTTTAGCCATCGGATGACTTTAGCCACCGGAATTTGGTATTTGAAGTTCGTAATGGATAAAACAGCCTGTGACAGAAAATTGTCTGCGCAGGTCCACGTTTTGGTATAGCCCCCATATAATATTACCTCCTTTTATTCGGTATTTTGATGATTTTAGCGACAATATTCATCGGAATTGTTTTAAATTTGGTACTTGATGTTCGTAATAGATACTACAGCCAAAGATAGAAAATTGTCTGTGCGGGACCACGCCTTCGTATAGTTTCCATATAACGGCACCTCCCGATATTTGGCTTTTTGATGATTTTAGGGACATTATTCACTGGAATTTTTTTCAAATTTGGTATTTAAAGCTCGTAATGGGTACTACAGCCTATGATAGAAAATTGTTTGTGCAGGTCCACGTTTTGGTATAGTCGTCATATAATGGTACCTCCTTATATTGACGATTTTAGCTACATTATTCACCGTATTTTTTTTAAGTTGCGTATTTAAATATTGTAATGGCTTATGAAAAAAGTTGCCTATGCAGGTCCACGTCGTCGTATAGATCCTAATATAACGACTATATTCTATATTTTTAGGATTTTAACAGAAGTTTTAGCGAATTTTATTTTTTTTTCGTTGATAATTCCCAAATTCGTTTCTTATGTTGGAAGGTATTCAAAGTTCGGCTTGGCCAAACTTACAGCTTTTTTACTTGTTTTTTTTTTAATATCATCGATTTTATCGATTTTAACAATTATTCAACTGCTTTGATATTTAAATATGTCTGTGTAAATAGCAAAATAATATTTTAAGTAATTTTCAGTTGGCGCCTAACGTGAGGATCGCCCAATTATGGGGATTTTTCATAGGACCCGTGGCTCATAATTTTCCCAGAGTTTTCCCAAAGTATACTTTGAACACAATAAACCCAAAAATTTAAAAATCAAAAAAATGCTGAGAGAAACAAATTCCGCTAAAAAGGAGGAACTAACAAAAATATTTTTTTTGAGAATTGTTGATGCTTTTTTATTATTTTTATTTTCTATTAAATATTTATAAATGATACTAATTTATCTCTTTTTTTTCATTTTCAGGTAAGTCTTCCCAACTTTCATTTTTAAGTGTAAGTAGCCCTAGCCTCAGCATTTTTAAATTGGAAACACCAACGATTTTTTCTCGAGTGTTCGATGGATTAAAAAAGTAACATGTGCCCCGCCAGCAGGCCATCATATCATGTAACGCGTGATACGACGAATGTCATTATGTAAAATCGCAAGTGTTTTTCGTATGATTCATCAGCGTCATCATTGTCATTATCATTATCTCCGTTCGCGTCCTACGCCGCAATGTGAAAAACCCCAACCCCCATCATCCCCGCATACGAATAACAAAATTATAAAACGTCAATAGTTATATTTACTACTCCAGCTTCTTCGATTTCTATTTTTGTAACAGAACCGAGAACAATGAATAATGCAGTCGCTCGCTGTTGGATAAATGGTATTTATAAATGTCATTGCTATCACGACCCACACATAAACGTTCGTACACACACACATCTTGGATGACAATAAATGTCGATTATTATGCACTTACAACTTGACTTATTAGCAAACTAATTTAATTGCATTATAAAGGAAATGCGAATTCGCCAAGTCAGAATTATTGTGAAAATTTTGTGTTTTTTTTTTTCATTGAGAACAAGGTTATTGTGAAATGGTAGGGATTGATTCAATCGAGGGAATGTCAGCGATTCCCAAGGGGATTTTTTTTCTTAAAATGTTTTTTAGTTTCCCAGTTTTCTGAGAGTAACCAATAAAGGTAATTTATGTATAGTTAGAGAGTATTTAAAGTAATAAACATTTGGCGCCCAACTCGGGGTAATTCGTACAATTCATGTGTAAAACTTAAAATAAAAATTCTCGAATTTGGTAATTTTCAATAAAATAAATTCGTTAAAACTTAAAAATGCAGAATATGGCCGTTATATTAGGATCTATACGACGTCGCTAAATTTGTGGGAATTTTTCTCATCTGGCGCCCAACATGAATACTTATTACACAATCCGGTCAGACCAACGCTGGAGCTGATGTCAACAATTATATGTGTAATAATCCTTAAAATTAATTTCATATAGTGTCAATTTTCCTTGTTATATTCTTCATACCTTTGGTGTTAATAAATTTATTAACATTTAGCGCCCAACGTGTGGCCTAAAGCCAACAATTTCAATTCTTCCATTTCGTGTCGCTTAAATTGTAGGAAATATAGAAATTCCATGAATTCTGACCCAACTACGCTAATTTGTTGGTTTTGTGCAATTCATAATTTGGCGCCCAACGTGGGACCTAAAGTCATCAAATAATTTCGAAATGTAGTAACAATTGCATAGTGTCAAAATTTTAATCCATTTTAGTTTTCATCTGGCTAAACAATTTCCATCTGGCTTAAGTTCATTTTAACGCCCAACATGGCGCATAAAAATTGCTATTCATATTTTCCATTTAGCGCTGTTTTACATGAAATAGCCCTCACAGCTGTGGTATGTATTTGAGTGCTTTTATATATTTTTTTATGAAAGATAAGAGGATTTTAAATAGTTCACATTTGGCGCCCAACGTATGGTCAATGAATTCCAGAAATTCCTTATATTTTGGTAGCCTTTCTTTTTTTTTTTGATCTATTTTTAGTTAACTTGGCGACCAGCGCGGTGCCTAAAATTGCCTATTGGGCTATTTTTGCTCAGTTTTAAAAAATCCACTCATTAACTTTCTATTAACCAAATGTATTTAATTTTTGTGATTGGATTGTTTTGTGAAATTTTCTTTTGGCGCCTACCGATGGGTCAGAAGTCACCAATTCAATTCTATGACTACCATTAGGATTAAGAAATTTCAATTTCCATCTGCCTTGAATTTAAATTGGCGAGTAATGTGGATCAAAATCATAATAAAATCTTTAATTCATATTTTGCATTTAGTGTCGGCCTAGCTGTAATAGGTTTAGTATTTTTTCAGTTGCTTTAATTTTTCTATAGGTTTTTATGAATAGTTAAAGAAAATTAAAAAAAAAAACTCATATTCGGCGCCCAACGTCGACAAAAATGAATAATTTACTTCACTTTTTAAGAATAAATTAAGATCTATTTTTAGTTAACTGAATAGGGTGACCAAGGTGGGACCTAAAATAAACAGTATATGTTTGACCATTTTCATTTAGTGTCCAAATACGGGGATTTCTAAGCTAATTATTCAAATACCTTCGATTTTTGTAATTTGATTGTAGTATGCAATTTCTTCTCGTCGCCCAACGTTGGCACAGTTGTCAACAATTCCATTCGATCTGTAATAACCATTAAGACTATTCAATCAGTTATATAACTTTTATTTCCATTTACTTTGGATGTGAATTAAGTTAATTGAATTTGGCGCCCAACGTGAATCATAAAAAATATAATTAATATTTTTCATTTCTTCATCTACTTTTATTTTTCTATATTTTTTATGAATAGTTAAGAGGGATTTTAATTTATTTACACTTGTGAGTGTGATTCATATGTAAAACTTAAGTAAAAAAACCCCAACTTCTTTCGGCGACCAACGTGGGATCCAAATTCATTAATACAAAATTGACGATGATTTCTTATGTTTACTCTAATGTATTTGATATTTGTAACTGGATTGTGAAGCTTGGCGTTGTTTTAAGATCGCATTAAGATATTTCAAATTGGCGTCCATTGTGGAGTATCTTTTTCACTCAATATCGTTAACCTGTAATTAACTTTTAATCTGAACTATTTACTCAAATGTTTTTATTTTTAACTAGGTCTTTGAGATTAGGAAAATACAAATTTTAAGTAATTTCTAGTTGGCGCCCAACGTCGTGATAATCATTCATATAACAATTCATATGTACAACTTGAAATGATTTAAAATGAGCAATTATTAAATGATCATTATGAAATAAGTTAGTTTCTTTTATGTAATTTCCATTGGCGCCCAATGCGGGGTATATCAATAAAGAAGCCAAAAATAAAACCTTAAATAATCTCTAAGGTAGTTATTTTATTTTTGTAAAAATTGGATAGTGTAGTGTCATTTGAAAGAGGGCCCCATCTGGTCATGTGGAACACTTTCAAGAATTGGGAGCATTTTTAATGTTTATGGTGTATTTTTAGGATTTGAGTATTCTTTATAACAGAAAGGCGTACTGGAATCGAATGCATTTTATATTTTTTTAATTTATATTAATTTTTTTGCGACAAACTTTACATTTTTTGTTCGAAAAAAATTTATTCGATTTGATCCCTTTTCAAATTGTCAATTCATTGCAAACGCAAATATCTTGCAATCTTCTCACACAATTTTCTTACAAATCATTTAAAAATGTCATAGTTTGACACCCAACAAGGTTGAACTTGTTCACACATCGAGCTTCGGTTGCCAACTATTATAAGTCTCACAAAAAGAAATCCCAGCCGCCGTTTGTGAAAAAAAGTCTCCAAACATTTTGTGTTTGTTAGACGAATGTTAATTGGAATATTAAATAAATGGCAAGCAATAACAACAAAAACAATGCCACTGTCAAATCTTAATAGAGCAAACTACGGTTGTGACAACGAATTTTGGCATTAAAAATAGATTTAACAAATAGTCTCGTTTGGTCATACATGAATGACTGACTACTGACTGTTTGATTGGACAAGTTCATGTCGAAAATACAACAAACAGAAAAAAAAACAATGCTAATCAGGGTATTGATTAGTTCATTTTCCAAGAAATGCCGAAAAATAGTTATAGAAAGGTAGAAGACAAAGGTAAATAAACTAACAAAGTAAAATAATTAATACAAATTGTTTGGGATTTTCGAAATCGAATGGAAGATTTTGGGATTCTAAATAACTCAAAATATTCCGTTAGAGGAAAAATTTAGAACATTTTGAAAGGGATACTTGCAGTGAGTGACTTGCAATGAAGAAATAAAAAAAATATAAAACAGTTCCTTGTGGTGGAGTATGTCTGCTTCGTAAAAAAATTAGGCTTTACAAGATTACGTGCCTAAGTTATTTTTTTTCGTTGGCGCTAATATTTTCAATCCACCACAAAGAATTTCAAATATTCAAATGATTTATTTCAATATAAAGTTTTAAATTATCTTTTTTTTGTATAAAATAAAAATGTGATATATGGATAATTTGTAGAGACTCCTCCTGCGCAATTTTTTTAAAACCATTGTTGCGTCCTACACATTTCTCTTGCTGTTCGCCCTATTCACAAACAATAACCATGAATTCTTTTTATCCTTCTACATGGCATTCTCAAAACAGAAATGAATACCTGGTCGCCAAACAGCCTACACTATTCTCCAACACCCCACCCCCACACATAATGAGATGACACTCAATGCAATTGAAATTATCATAAATTACTAAACAATCGCTATTTTTACAGAATTATTGTAAAGGTCGGACAGGCAGGTAGGCATTCATGCTCTGGCGGAGTGGTGTAGTCATTACGAATTCAGTATAAATTCAATGAAATCATGACAAATGAAGCCACTGGAAAAACTCGAAAACCTACAAGTTTTGTAAGTTGAGTTTTGTTTGGAGCTTGACGTTGGGCGCCATTTTAAAATAATTGAATACGTTTCTTTTTTTTTTTTAATTTAAAGGATAAATAAAAAACCTCTACAAATTTTGTGAGTTGGGCGCAGCCTTGGGTGGCATAAAAAAAATAAATATTTTTTTTAATTAAAAAGAAATAGAACTGGCTTTGATGAGAAAGCTGAATGTTGATATTGCCCAAAGCAATATGTTTGCAGTCATTTGAGAGGAAAGCCAATCCAGTCCATTTTAAACTAATCTCTTCAGAGTTCTGAAAATATTAAAACTGCCCTAAGTTTGTCCTTGAAAAGTGTAAATTCCACTATCGAATTTTTTGCTGTTATCCCTTGGAATAATTGTAAAACGTACATCTTCATAAATATTCGTCAACAATCCACGCCTAGAATTTCAAAAATAATCCTAAAAAATTAGAAAAACTAAAAAGAATAACTCTCGATAAAACTCTTCAGAAGTACAACTTCAGAAATATTCTCAAATTATGCACGATCGCAACATCAACAAGTAAAAAAGCTCTAAGTTCGGTCGACCATTTGGAATGGATTTGGCAATTTTCAAAAAACAAAAAAAAAAAAAAAACGAAAAAAAATAATAAATAAATAAATAAAATCCGTTAAAAATTTTATTAAAATCTTAAAAATACCGAATGTAGCCGTTATATCAGGGTCTATACGACGACGTGGGCTTTTGTCATTACAAAATTCAAATGCGAAACTAAAAAAAAAAAAATCGGTGAATAATGTAGCTGAAACCATCAAAATACCGAAACGTGCTATATTAAAAAGGTGGACCTGCACAGACAATTTTCTGCCATAGGCTGTAGTATCCATTACGAACTTCAAATACCAAATTTGAAACAATTCCGGTGAATAATGTCGCCAAAATCATCAAAATACCGAATATGGGGAGGTACCGTTATATGGAGGCTACATTAAGACGTGGACCTGCACAGACAATTTTCTGTCATGGGCTGTAGCATCCATTACGAACTTTAAATACCAAATTTGAAACAGTTCTGGCGAATAATGTCGCCAAAATCATCAAAATACCGAATATCGGGAGATACCGTCATATGGGGGCTATACGAAGACGTGAACCTGCTCAGACAATTTTCTGCCATAGGCTGTAGCACCAATTACGAACTTCAAATACCAAATTTGAAACAATTCTGGCGAATAATGTCACCAAAATCATCAAAATACCGAATATCGGGAGATACCGTCATATGGGGGCTATACGAAGACGTGAACCTGCATTGACACTTTTTTGTCATAGGCTGTAGTATGCAATACGATTTTGAAATACCAAATTTTAAACAATTCCGGTGAATAATGTCGCTAAAATCATCAAAATACCGAATATCGGGAGGTACCGTTATATGGGGGCTATACGAAGTCGTGGACCTGCACAGACAATTTTCTGCCTCAGGCTGTAGTATCCCTTACGAACTTCAAATACAAAATTTGAAACCATTCTGGCGAATAATGTTGCTAAAATCGTCAAAATACCGAATATCGGAAGGTACCGTTATATAGGGGCTATACCAAAGCGTGGACTTACATGACCCATTTTCAATGCCAAAAATCCTGCAGATATAATATACATTTGACTAAAATTTTATCAATCTATTTCAATTCGTTCGGAAGCTAGAGTGATTTTCACAGACGGACGGACATCGATAAATCGGCATAGAATTTTATGCTGATCAAGAATATATATACTTTGTGGTGTTTAAAATGTATATTTTGAGGTGTTACAAACGGAATGAAAAAAATTAATATACCCTCCATTCTCTAGGGGAGGGTATAAAAATGCACGATTGGGACCTTTAAAATATTCTTCCTTAAATTCTACGATTGATCCTTGAAAAAATTATTTGAAAAAATAAAAACCTACCATTTGTCTTTCAATTTTATTTTAAATTACGACTTATATTCCACGATACTCGGTTCTCAAAGACATATTTTAAAATCCCCAAAAATGATTTTAAAAATTCGCGAAGTTTTCTAAAAAAAATCTCACTTCTCCATCCTTAAAAAATATTCTAAATGTTCAATATTATTCTTTGAAAAAAATATTCTAAAAATTTCTTGAATCTTCCTTGAAACAGTTATTAATAAAATCACTATTGGTCCATCAAGAAATTATCTTGAAAGGCCATGATTGGTCCTAGGAATCATATTCTTCATAAATCCACCGTTGACCCTTGGAAATATTTTTTAAAAATTCCACAATTGAAGCTCGATTGGATATTTTAAAAATATCCAGTTATAGTTCAGTTGGTGCTTGAAAAACATTCTTAAAAGGTTTTTAGTTCCATCACCTACGTTGGGCGCCAACTATAATAAATTCTACAGTATTAATTCTCATCCTACACATAAGATTATATCCATTCACCTACGTTGGGCGCCAACTGTGAGAAAATTCGACACAAATCAATTCTTAATTCGCGAATCGAAAAAACAATTAATAAAAATGACCGATACGCCACAATGGGCGCCAATTCTGACACTATATTGAGCAAAAACCCAAATGACTTGAAAATAGGAACCACCATCATCATTGTGACCCATATATGCACATATATCCCCGTTATCACCAACTTGACCTTGTCATTATTGACTTATTTTTTTTTATTTTTTTTGATTTGATTTTTATTTTGTCTTTTCTCTTGCAAGTTGCTTGAATTTCATAGCCATATACGGCAGCAAATGACTTTGTTTATGGCTTTGTGTCATTGTTATTATTGTTTGTCTTGTCATTCGGTTTGCGGTTTGTCGTCTGCTGCTGCCATCACCTTGGTGTCACTCGAACACATGTATTTTCCACTGTCACTGCCAAATAGTGTAACATATATAACAAGATATTGCTGAGCTGAGCTGAGCCGATGTCTGATGTCGGCGGCTGTTGTAGGTGAAGGTGTTGCTGTTATTGGGCCAATAATAACAGCAACTGCATTCCAATACATGTAAATACCACATGACCATATGAATATGATTGTCGGACACAACCTTCCTAAAAATATCATCTTGTCAAAAGTGTCGTCGTCGTCATAGTTATTTGTCTGTTGGCATTTTTTTCTCTCTGTTACTATTGCCGCCGCGACCATTTGCCAATTTTATTTCTATGTACGGGAGCTCTATTATTGGCCTTTTATATTGTTGCCTGTAGACAGTTGCTGCCAATCAATTCGTCGAATACTAAGCAATGTAAATGACAGTTGAGGTGTCAAGGGTTCCATAATCAAGGAATGGAATTATTTTCTCTCTTTATTTTGCTGATAAGATTTTTTTTTTAGATTTTGATTCATTTTCGATGACCTGGACAGAGTAAATCTATGAGTATACTGTGTACTTGGAAGCCGGCCGATGTGAGCTTGAGAAAACTAGTTGGGCGAAAATTCTTAAATTCTTCCTGTATCTTTCCCAATATATCACAAAACCTAACGTTGGGCGCCAATTAATAAGAATTGGCATTAATATTTTATTCTACAACAAAAACACAGTGTGGAAATATCCTTAATTTGCCCGTTGGGCGCAACTTCAAATTATAGAAACGCATAATTTTATGCATTTACTCTTTCCCATTTTTGTTTGTATTTTAATAAAGAGACACATTTTATTAAAGGGAAGCAAATTATAAAAAATGCCATTTTCATATGGGCGCCAATGTACATTTTAATAATTTTCGACAATTTGGACAAAGTAATACATTTTGGAATTTTAAATTTTGAATGAAAAATTTTTCAAATTTGTAAAAATTGTTGAAAATGTACATTATAACAATCGCCCATTGGCGTCGTATAGTACATGGAGCCGTTTATCCTTCCCAATTGTTATACAACAAAACGAGGTGAAACTAAGAAAAAGGTGTGTTTTTGTTTTTTTTTTTTTACACAATTCGGAAATATTAGTGATTTAGCCCTCAAGTAACTATTTTAAAAATCCACGTTTGGATTTTCAAAATATATTCTTAAAAATCGTCGATAGGTTTTTAATAGAGAAACAAATTTTAATAAAGTTAAATTTAGAAAAATAGATATTTCAACGTTGGGCGCCAATGTCAGAATTAAATTTTTTAATATTTATAATAAAAACTAATAAATATTATTTTCTCCACGTTGGGCGCCAATAAAAAAGTAAAAAAAATTGTGCTTTATTTGATAATTTTTAATATTAATATTAAACGTTAGGCGCCAGTCATAAATATTCTTTAAAAATCCACAACGGGTACTTCAACAAACATCCTTTAAATATTCACAATTGGTCTTGAAAAATTTGGTATTCAAAAAATTCTCCGAAATATTCTTCGATTGGACCTCAACAAATATTATTAAAAAAAAGCAATCCTAAAAAATGGAAAAAAATATTCTCAAAAAATCCACAATTGTCTTTCTAAAACTATTTTAAAAATCCGATTAGCCCTAGGAAATTGGTATAAAAGTCCACGATTGAGCCTTCAAAAATATTCTTAGAAAATCAGCAATTGGTTCTGGTAAAATATTCTTTAAAAAATCCGCGATTTGACCTATAAAAATATTCTTCAAAAATCCGGGAATAAAAACTATATTTTAAATGTCACGAAGTTTTTTTCTTCAAAAAATATATTTGAAAAATCCGCGATTTGGTCTGTACAATATTTAAAATAAAAAAATCCACAGTTAATCCTTCAAAAGCTATTTTCAAATTTCCCGTTTGCTTTTTATACCCTTTTCACCATTCTATGGAGGGTATATTAGCTTTGTCATTCCGTTTGTAACTCCTCGAAATATTTATTATAGACCCTACAAAGTACATATATTCTGGATTAGCGTAAAATTTTAAGACGATCTAGGGATGTCCGTGTGTCTGTCTGTCTGTTGTAATCACGCTATCTTTCGAACGAATTGAGATAGAAGGTCTACGTTTTCGTATAGCCTCCCGATATTCGGCATTTCATGATTTTAGCGACATTATTGACAGGAATTATTTCAAATTTCATATTTAAAGTTCGTAATGGGTACTACAACCTATGGCAAAAAATTTCTTATACAGATCCACATCTTCCTATAGCCCCCATGTGACGGTACCTGGCGATACTCGGTATTTTCATGTTGGGCGCCACTGATAGATGTTAAAGAAATAGGTTTTTGATTGAAATATAATTTTCTGCCTTTCCCACAATGTCGTTGACGTGTCGTTTCCCACAAAATTAGACGTATTGTTGGGTCTTACGTTGGGCGCCAGTTACAGAAATTACTGTTTAATGACTTAAATATATATACATTTTTGGAAGTTAGGTTATTTTCAACTTTTGGCACAAACATTCCTTTACGGTTATTAGCCAATATTTTTTATCGATGAAAAAGGAAGAAACTAGTTTAAAATGTATGTTTTACGTTGGTCGCCAATCGTTTAAAGGTAAGGAAATTCTTTTTTAATTTTAATAATGATGATAAAGAAAAAATTCTGGAAATTGTCGGCTTACACGTTGGGCGCCCGTCATTAAAATTTAAGGAGATTGCCGAAAAAAAAAATTAAGTTTGTCACCTTTATCGTTTGTTGCAATCATTAGTTGTCTATAGGTTTTATTCGTCAATTTTTAATTTAACCAAAACAAGTAAAAAACATTCACCTAGCCCCGCCGAACTTTTAATAACCTCCACCATACGCTAAAGAAAAAAATGTTAGGTAAGAGCATCTGAATTCAGACATGTTCCACTTTAAACTACAAATACCAGTAAGACCGTTTGGATAATGCTGTTAAACTTTTTAAAAAGCCATAAAGTGGGTGAGGCCGTTATATGGGGGCCATACCTAAAGCGGCCCAATTTTTAGATAAATCCGTGGGAAAATCTGGCAAAAATCATCAAAATACCGAGTATGTGTATGTGAGTATATGGGGGCTATACGAAATCGTGGATATACAATGTTTCTCCACCGGAGCTAAAACCCATTATGACTTAAAAATACCAATTTTTAGACAAATCCGCGGGAAAATCTGGCAAAAATAATTAAAATACCGAATATAGGGAGGTACCGTTAGTTATATGGAGGTTATACCAGAATCTTGACCGATATATCTCATTATCAATACCAACCATCCTAGACACAATACAAATTGTTATGCCAAATTTTGAAGCTCTGCGTCAAATAATGTGGGCTGTATCGTAATGACAGACAGACGGACATCGTTAAATCGACTTACAATTTTATGCTGACTATGAATATAATACTTAATGGGGTCTACGACGAATATTTAGGGAAAGACAAAGTTAATATACCATTTCAAGGTGGATGGTATAAAAATTAATTTAAAAAAATCTGGTCCCACGTTGGACGCCAATCATAAATGTCAGAGTAAATGGTTGTTTATTAATTAATTCTTATCTAAATTCCCTTAGTCTCTTAAATGATAAAGAAAACTTTGAGAAAAAGTTGGGTCACATTTGGGACGCCAATCATAAAAGTCCATGAAAACATAATTTTAATATCTTTAATAAAAATCAAAGCCTTTTCCAATCATATTGATTATAATAAATATTTATTACTTAATGCTCTTTATTTTATTGATTACAAAGAAAAATAAAAAAGTCAAAGAAATTGGTTTTTGATTGGGTTTTTTGTTTTGTTTTACATGTTGGGCGCCACTTATTAAAATTCTAAACGTGGCCTTTTTAGCTTCTTAAATTAACAAAAACTTTTGGACAATTTCAACGTTATGAACAATATGTTTATATTTGTCATTTTTTATTTTACCAATAGCATAGCAACAACCTTCAAGTACCACGTTGGGCGCCAAACATTACAAGCGAAAAAAAATATTTTTTAAGGATTCATTTTTTATCCAATCTCCATAAACTCTTTTGTTATGAAAAACAATATGACATAAAATTGAGTCACACGTTGGGCGCCAGGGCAAAATTTCTAGAAAATGCTTTTGAAATGGTTTGTTTGAAAAACGATATAATATTTTATTTGTTTCAAAGTTGATGAAACTTTTTAAAAATAATGTAAATTAAAACAGAATTTTCCAAGTTCTCACTTTGGGCGCCAAATCTAAAATTAGTCCTCGTGGTTTATTTGATTACAAAAAAGGTGTTCATTCTGGCTTTAATATCCACATTTCCATTATTTATATCAATATGTGTGTGCACACATGTTTTGATCTATTACACATTTGTATAATCAAGCGTGTCTGTATCGGATGTTAATTTAGAAAGAAACAAGACAACAAAAATAACAATCCACCATTCAGTCTGTCCGTTTGGATATGAATTCATAATTTTTTTTTCGTTTTATTTGGTCTAAAGCTGCGGAAGTCATTGCCATAATAATAAATAATAACAAAAAAAAAAATCAAACAAACAAAACATCATCATCATACCTACATACAAGTGAGCACATACATACACACATAGTATGTGTGGAAAACAACAATGAAAGCAATCACAACAAACAAGACACGAGCAACATTATAGACACAACCCGACAAAAAATAATAACACACTTCTCTTCATTACCGTTTTCGTTGGATGTTGGTTTTTTTTTTTGTAAAACGTCATTAGATTGCCATAGTCAGTGAGTTAGTCAGCCGCTGTAGACATCGTCGTCGTCGTCATGAATGGCCAACACATTTACAACGACATCAATAACGTCATTATCATCATCATCAGCAACATCATCATTGGTATTATGAAGCCGTCATCACCTGGTTGGTTGTTGGGATATAAGCCAAAAAAAAAAAAAAAAATTGTGTTCGTGTGTTTTGGCCATTGCCCGCCACAGCGTAACAGCAACACTGATGGCCGTATAGGTTCGAAAAAAAAAAACACACAACCAAAGAGAAAATCAAAAGCAAAACAAGCCACTACAGAATAGAAAGAGAGAAACTGGGTTTCCTGTCTAACAAGTATTTCAAGTGTTCTGTGTTTTTGCTGCCCTGCCTGCCCCTCCACAACAACATATTCCCAAAAGTACTTGTAATTGGCAGTGACACTACAAATCTCCTGGGGACAGACACACACACACACCCGTCTAATAGAAAATTTCCCAACACACATCACACATGTGAAAGCTAGGAAAATTTGTAACATTCAGTCACACGCACACACACACACACACACATGTTGTACCTACCTTGTTGGTACACTCGTTGCAGTTTGAATTCTGAGCTTCCTCCTGGCTGATGACGGTATGATGACAACCACAACAAAACGGTCACTACTACTACCACTTATTTGGTTGGTGGGGTTTTTCTTTGCTACAAATTGCTCTCTGTGTCTACAGTTGTTGTACATTTGTAAGCTTGCTTCTATGTTTGTATGTTGGCTGAAATGTAAACAAAAACAACTTTTTGTTGTGGTCGCTTGAACAGTGGGGGATTTTTAAAATAGACAAGTTAAAAAGCAGTAAGTTCGGCCGGGCCAAACATTTGGAACGAATTTGAAAATTTAAAAAAAATAAAATACTTCAAAAATTCTGTTAAATTTTAAAAATACCGAATATTGCCGTTATATTGGGGTCTATACGACGTGGACCTACATAGGCATTGTTTGCCTTTAGCCATTACCATATTCAAATTCGAAACTTGAAATAAACGGTGAATAATATAGCTAAAATCATCAAAATATCGTATATAGGGAGGTACCGTTATATCGGAGCTGTGCGAAGACCTGGACCAGCATTGTCTATGCTGGTCCACATATATCTCAAACAATTTCGGTGGGTATTGTACCTAAACTCGTCAAAATACCGAATATAGGGAGGTAATGATATATGGGGCCTATACGAAGACCTGGAACTGCATAGACATTTTTCTGTCACAGTAGTTCCCATTACGAACTCTAAATACGTAATTTCAAACAATTTCGGTGAATAATGGCGCTAAAATCATCAAAATACCGAATTTTGGGAGGTATTATATATGGGGGCATTACGAAGACGTGGATCCGTTACGAATCTCAAATACCAAATTAGAAAGAATTCCAATGAATAATGTCGCTAATATCAAAATACCGAATATGGGGAGGTACCATTATATGGGGGCTATACGAAGACGTGGACCTGCCCAGATAATTTTCTGTCAAAGGCTGTAGTATCCATTTCGAGCTTTAAATACCAAAGTTGA
The DNA here is from genome assembly GCF_030504385.1 of Musca domestica. Classification (NCBI taxonomy): domain Eukaryota; kingdom Metazoa; phylum Arthropoda; class Insecta; order Diptera; family Muscidae; genus Musca; species Musca domestica. The sequence goes on along the minus strand of NW_026712219.1, from coordinate 13,027,482 downwards.
AACAATTCCGGTGAATAATGTCGCTAAAATCATCAAAATACCGAATATCGGGAGGTACCGTTATATGGGGGCTATATGAAAACGTGGACCTACATGGCCCATTTACGAACTTAACCTGCCTACTGGAAAAAAAAAAACACGTGTGTAAAATTTTAGCCTTCTCAATTCGTTCGAAAGATAGCGTGATTACAACAGACAGACAGACAGACAGACATACGGAAAGGGCTAAATCGTCTTAGAATTTTACGCTGATCAAGAATATATATACTTTGTTGGGTCTAAAATGATTATTTCGATGAGTTACAAACGGAATGACGAACTTAATATACCCTCCATACTATGTATGGCGGAGGGTATAAGAATTGACACTAAAGTCATAGAGAGGCTTGGTCAGGTCGGAGATCTTATTGTTTATTGTGTTCTCCCTGAAAAATAACTTTTTAAACGTGTAAATAGAAAATCTGCTTTTACCCACATTGGGCGCCATATTAAAAAATATGGATAAAAATACAAAATATTACATATAAGTCCGCCATAATTGCAGCGAATTATTTCCAAAAAGGCTATAGAAAATGTGGACCTATTTCGACTTTGTTTGTACAAATAACTTGACATAGGAAATAAGTTAAAAAGTATCAGTCGGTTTTTGCCGACGGATGTATGCTTTCGTCCATTTATTGAAATATATTTTGGCATCCGTATCGACCAAAGGTTTTGGTCAATATTGTCCTCTCTGATATATGTCTGATATAAATATTACAACGTGCCATATTTGGACTATATCACTTGATATGAGATATGTGATAATTTTTAGAAAATGTTGAAATGTGCGTGAGGCGCCAGATATAGTAATACTTCAAATTATGATCGCTTGTGGGGGAAGTACCACAACCATATCTTGTGTTTGTAGAAATATTGAGATGTGTGTAAAATTTGAAAAGAATCGGACGTTTTTTTGCATTTTAGGGCATTTTGTTATTAAAAAATTGATCCCTCTGTGGGGAGATACCAGATGGAGTAGATCGATCTGGATATTCAAAATTTTTACTCTTTGTGGGGAGGTACCAGAAATAGTGGACCGATATATGCTATCTTCACAGCATCTTTGTGGGGGAGGTACCAGATCTTGTGTAAGTAGATATAATGAGATGTGTGAAATTTGAAGAGAACCAGATGCTTATTTCGAATTTTATGCTCGTTTTGGTTATTCCAAATTTTGACCATTTGTGGCGGCGGTACCAGAAGGAATAGTCCGATCTCTACCATCTTTATAACAGATATCGTGTAGATTGAAATATTGAGATATACCAAGTCTGAATGAAATCGGAAGTTTGTTTCGCGCTTTATGAGCTTAATGGATATTCAAAATTTTGACTCTTTAGGGGAAGTTCCAGAAAGAGTGGACCGATATATGCTATCTTCACAGCAGATAATGAAGGAATGGTCCGATCTCTACCGTCTTTTTAACAGATCTTTTGTTGGTAGAAATATTGAGTCTGAATGGAATCGGATGTTAATTTCGCGTTTAACGAGTTTCATGGATATTCAAAATTTTGATCCTTTGTGGGGGAGGTACCAGAAGGAGTTGATTGACATTTGTCATCTTCACACCAGACTTAATAAAAATATTGTGATGTGTGAAATTTGGAGACAATCGGAGATTTATTTCACATTTTATGAAAGATATAATTATTCAAAATGTTGACCCTTTGTGAGGTAGGTACTTGATGGAGTGGGCCGATATTGTCCAATCCGCATCAGACCTAGCACTGATGCAGACATTCGGATTTGCAAAGTTGGAGCAAAATCGGATTATCATTACCAGAAGGAGTGGACCGATATTGCCCATTTCCGAACTCGATCTAAGTTTGACAATAATATTACGATGTGCCAAGTTCAGACCAATTCGGATGCTCCCTTCGAGAGTTATCGTGCGCACCAGCCAGCCAGACATACAGATGGACGGACATCGCTAGATCGACTCTAAATGTCGTGAAACGAATTTGGTGTAAAGACCGTTAGGGTCTAAAACCATTATTTGGATGAGTAACGCATAAAATTATATATAAACTCTCTAGCCATATGACTGAGGGTAGCAGTAATTCGACAAACATTTTCTTGGGTTCCTTGCTAAATTAAACATTAAAATTAAGTCTGCGGACACAGATCTCCAAAAGAGTCCTTGTCAACGCTATAGGTAACAACGAGGAACGCCATCTATACATCAGTTTATGTTTGCATTTAAATACGACTTTATTTCCAATAGATTTTAAAATGTAAGACAATATAAATGGCGCCATCTGCATGTGACATTTTTTACTACATACAACATAACCCTTTACCTTTTTTCAAGTACAGAGGTCGTATTGTAATATGCTCATATTTGCATATCTATTCCCCAAATCAATTCAAGAGGAAGTGACATCATTTCTTAATAACTTTTAACTTCATTCGTTTTTTTTAATTATTTCTTTGATAAACCGAAAAGAACGATTTTGCCAGAGCTAGACGAGCAGGTCTTTTCAGCTAATTAATTATTGGAACAAGATTTTTTCGTGAAAAACAAAATACTAGTATACGCCATCTATAGGGCGAATTTATGTTATTACACGTAGCACTTCTCAACTAAATATGTCACATCTTCATATGCAATACTAGATGGCGTATTTGCATCAACTTGTCCCAAATCAATTAAACGAAGCTATTAAATAATTCCTATATTTGAAATGTTCTGAAAGTTGATGGTTTGTACATTAGAGCATAATTATTGGAAAAATTATTTATTTTTTGTGCAAAACTGGTTGGTTGGAAATCTACCGCAGAAATCTATTTTGGAGATTGAGAATTTTTTGGAATAAAAGTGTGTAGTTTTATTATTCATGTTTTCCTTTTCAAAAAATGCAACAAAATGAGACGTTCTCTAAATTAAAAAAAATATATTAAAATCCGATAAGAAAAAATCGGGACAACATAGAACCATATGATGGAAATTCATATTACAATACAAATTCATTAAAATTTTCCTTAATTAAATCTCTCTATTTTGTTTTTGCAATTGAAAAAAAAAACGGTTCATCTGCGGCGCATTTAACTATTTTTGGACTCATAAGTGTTTGCACACTTGTTGACTGTTGTTAGTTGGGTTATTTTTTCTTTTTCCAAAGCGCTGCCAATTTGACATTTACCCGAGTCTGTTCACTAGCCAGCCTTGCCATTAATTTCAGGTTGTTGCGGTTTCGTTCAGTCACTAACTCTTGTGCTGATTTTTTTTGTTATCAGATATTTGGGATCACTTTTTGTTTTTTGTTTGAGTTCATAATTCTCGATTGCTTGCACTATCTGACGGGTACAGCGTTTGGCAAAAAGGGGTTAGTTTGATAATTAGGTTAGATTAGAAATTGTTACAGGAATGCCGTTGAGGAGATTATTGTTAAGGAATTTTTTATTATCTTATTGGGAAAAGAAAGGAGGTGACACACATACTTGAAATGGAATGTGATAGCAAAACTAAGATAATGTGGGAATGATATATTTTTTTTTGTTGAAGATGGGGTTAAGTTTAAACAGGAATTTACAAAAGCTGTTGATATAAAGGAGCAAGTGTGGTGAATATACCACCCAAATAGTTTTATGGCAAGTATTTATTTTTCGTGGAAATATAGTTGGGAATGCGGAATGAAAAGTAAGAAATAAATAACTAAGATCTAATTACTCACATCGAAGACATAATTATCGCCTTACGCCATCTACATATCAAATGCCATCATTGTATTCAATTTCTCAATTTCAGTGACAGTTTATGCTGACATCTATATTTAAAAACATAACTCTCTTAAGTCGCTGTGGAAAGTGGAAACAATTTTTAACCGGTATAGACCCAAAGTATAGCACTTTTTACTCATCCCGATTCAAAATTACTAGATTTTTTCAGATTCTGGAACAGAGTGGTTCTAGGAGCTGGATTCTTGTTCTGTGAAAATATAAAATAAAAATATTTTTTTTTATAAATTGTTTAATTTTTCATTTCCAAAGTATCATAGAACATGAATTGAGCAGCAGGAGAAATTTTTTGAATCGTGACCCCCAAAATAAAATTCGAAATTGACCCCAGTATTGTGAGGTGTTTGATGTTCTATAGTAAAAGTAAAGACACAGAAATAATTAAAATGGGACAGCAACTAGCAGTGGCGATAAGTTCTTCAATTGACATCAATGAAAAGTTGAATGAATAAAAGCAGCGTCAGTAAACCTGTCTTATTGGGATATTGTAAATCCTTCAAAATCAATACTAAGAAGAACCCAGCGAGAGGGATTATCAAATATGATTAAAGGAACAACGCCATCTATTTTTCAAATGTAGTAATTGCCGTTTGCATAGACTTACACCAAATAAAATTTCAGAAACTTGAGGGTCAAATCAGATAATATACGGGGTGAGATAAAGAAACTGCAACAAAATCAAACGCCATACTTTTAATTTTTTTTAATTTATTAAATGAAAGCAAAAAATATCGGAAATAGCATCAAATTTTAGAATAAGTTTAGATTTTTTCGAATTGGTCACCAATGACACGAATTGTGGCCTTCTAACGGCCAATGAAACCGTCACACGCTGCCCGAATGTTGCTCTGCGGTATTTTGGTCCATTCCTGGCGAAGCGCTTGGTTGAGGTGATCGACACTTTGGTATTTTTTAGTGCCAACCTTGTTTTCCAAAATACTCCCAACACAATAGTTCGACAGATTGGTATCCGGAGATTTTCGTGGTGGCGCTGGAAATGAAGCGAGGAACCTCATTTTCTAACCATTCTTGGGTGGTGCGTGCTGAGTGCGATGGTGCTGAGTCCTGTGGGAATGTCCAAGGTCTGCGGCCAAAATGTTTGCGTGCCCAAGGCTTCAATACACCCTCCAGAATATTTTCGCCATAATATTCGGCATTTATTCTGATGACACGATCGATTAATACGAGCGGAGGGCGACCATCGGCTGTTATGGGGGTCAACACCATCACCATGGCCGGCGCATGAGTTCTGGTGGCCGAAGCGAACCGAAGGTGCAAATTTTCAGCTAACCACTTTGGCAAGTAAACACGATCATTTTGTCTGTTTACAAACTGCTGGACAACGAATGTTTTCTCATCGGAGAAAACCAAATTCGGCAGTTCAACACTTTCGGCCAAGCGAAGCAACATTTTGCTCTTTTGAGTCTATTTTCTTTCTGTTGCGGTGTAAGTTCTTGCACTTTTGGGAATTTCAATGACTTTACCCCGAGCTCATTTTTCAATATTTGCGGAATGGAATATTGCAGTATGTTCAGCTCACGAGCCATTTTTCGGTCACTGCGACGCGGGTTTCAATCAAGTCGCTTCTTTACTTTTCGAACCATTTCTGCTATGTTGCTGTTTTCTTCCGACCACTTCCTTGACTTCGGGCTACGCTTGACTTCGGCTACAGCGATGGTACGAGACACAAAAGATTTATTCACATTTAAATGCTGAAGTGCTCTAACGATAGCCACTTGTGATTTTCCAGACAAATATAAAGAAATCACACTATCACGCTTGAATTCCATCACGAATAACTTTTTTTGTGGAAAATTCTCACCAAAATGCTCTTGTACGCTTGTAAACAATGTAATGAGCTGTCACTGGAATAATTTTAACAGCTGTCGGACGAGTGGCTCTGAAATAACAGCAGTCTGAAGTTGGTTGCAGTTTTTTCATCTCACCTAGGGACATCTATATTCAGAGCCAGAGAGGGAGGCCAAACTCCGAAATCTGGCATTTAACATAAATAGCATCTTGCGAAGTTTGAAATGGATGATAAGAGAACGCCATCTTCTTATAAAATCACATCCACAACACAACTCATATATTTAACATACACTAGCTTATTGGTGGATTTGATATGGATGGCAGGCGACCGCCATCTACTTATAAAATTCGTTATTTTTTAAGCATTGGTGGATTACCTTATATATTTATGGCACCAAAATAAAAAATTAGATGACAAATTGAAATGACTTATCACAATGCGCCACCTCTAGGTAAATAACCTGATTTTAATTCGCAATAATCCAGTTATTATTAATTCTAATTTTCAGAGACAGATGGCTCTGATGTTTCAAAGGAATCTATATTTTCATGAATTATAACTTTTTTATGAATTATAATCAGCTGGTCTGCATGCCCGTAAGACATCAAAAAAGCCATTTATATCTGAAAAAATCAAAAAGGATTTCGGAAACGATAATATTAAGTGGAATCAAGCTCAATGGACAAAACATTTTTTCTGGCATGAGTCTACGTTTAGTACTAAAGGCTCAGATGTGAAAAATTTTTGCGGTGAGAAGACCAAAAAATGAAGGACTCAAGCCGCAGTGTTGCAAAGGTAGAGTAAAGCGTGAGGGAGGGTCAAAAATGGCGTGGCGCTTTTTTTTTTTCTTTTTCTTTCGGCCTATCCATGAAATAAAGGAAGTTATGGTTCGGTTTGTTTACAAAGATGTGTTGGACATCACGTTGTTCCCTGACGCTGAGTAAAATATTCGGCTCATTTGTGTCATGTTTCAGCATGACAATGATCCCAAACTTGCATCAAAACTTGCTAAATATTGGTTGCGGGAGTCAAAAATCGATGTTTTGTCATGGCCGGCACAATCACCTGACCTAAACTCCATAGAAAACCTATGGAGTATCGTACATAGGAAGATCAAGCGAGATTCGGAAACAAATAAGCACAATATTTCCTAATAATTCGGGGTGCCTGGGAAAGCATACCCAAGGATAAAATTGAGCGTGTTATAGATTCAATGCCTCGTAGGTGTGCAGCTGCTATCAAAAATAATGGTTATGCTATCGACTACTAGCCAAAATTTAATTATTTTAAAATAAAAAAATCAAAAGTTGCTTTAGTTTTGACCAAGCAAAAATTGGGTCATTTTAGTTTTCCACATATTATTTTTCGTTCAAAATTATTTTTGTATTTTTGTTTTTAGTTTCTTAAAAGTGAATTAAAAACCTCATTTAAAACTGGAAAAATAGTTACGATTTGTTTATTTTTGTAAAATTTACAGGACATTTATTGTCTTTGCGATTTTAGTTGCTTTAGTTTTGGCCATCAGTGTATATTCAGTCTTGTATAGAATCCGTTTTTCATAATCATATAACCACTTCTTTGATCTGTTTTTTTGAACACTTCCTTTGATTATGAGTTTCAATACCAATCCACGAAAGCGATTTATATCTTACGTCACATTTTAAAAAAGGAATAAAAATATGTAATCCTTAAACGCCACCTACTCGTCAAATTATCGACTCTTACTACAGAAGCGTATTAGTGATGTTAAAATGCAATATTAATATTAAGATGGCACTACAGTATCATAGTAACCAATGATTACTTATTTCCCTATAAACCACTAATATTCTAATTTAATAACAGATGAATATTTTAAAAAAAAATTCTGAAAAAGAAAGAACAACTCCTCTCGTAAATGTTTTTTTTTTCTTCAAAATTCCTCAATATCTATATTCTATTCAATATTATATATAATATATTCAATATATATTCAATCCTTTTCCTTAATCCACCCTCTCTAATTTTTATACCCTCCACCATACTATGGAGGGTATATTAACTTTGTCATTCCGTTTGTAACTCCTCGAAATACTCATGTCAGACCCAACAAGGTATATATATTCTTGATCAGCGTAAAATGTCCGTCTGTCTGTCTGTTGTAATCACGCTATCTTTCGAACGAATTGAGATAGAAGGCTAAAATTTTGCACACCTGTTTATTTTTCCAGTAGGCAGGTTAAGTTCCTAAATCAGCTATGTAGGTCCACGTTTTCATATAGCCGCCATATAACGGTACCTCCCGATATTCGGTATTTTGATGATTTTAGCGACATAATTCACCGAAATTGTTTCAAATTTGGTGTTTGAGATTCGTAATGAATACTACAGCCTATGACAGAAAATTGTCTGTGCAGGTCCACGTCTTCGTATAGCTCCCATGTAACGGTACCTCCCAAAATTCGGTATTTTGATGATTTTAACGCCATTATTCACCGAAATTGTTTCAAATTACGTATTTAGAGTTCGTAATAGGAACTACAGTCTATGCAGGACCAGGTCTTCGTATAGGCCCCATATTTCAGTACCTCCCTATATTCGGTATTTTGACGAGTTTAGGTACAATACCCACTGAATTGTTTGAGATATCGTATTTGACGTTAGTAATGGATGCTATAGCCTATGACAGAAAATTGTCTATGCTGGTCCAGGTCTTTGCACAGCTCCGATATAACGGTACCTCCCTATTTACGATATTTTGATGATTTTAGCTACATTATTTACCGTTTATTTCAAGTTTCGAATTTGAATATGGTAATGGCTAATGGCAAACAATGCCTATATAGGTTCACGTCGTATAGACCCCAATATAACGGCAATATACGGTATTTTTAAAATTTAACAGAATTTTTTATGGATTATATTTTTTTAAATTTCCAAATTCGTTCCAAATGGTGGAGGGTATTCAAAGTTCGGCCCGGCCGAAATTACTGCTTTTTAACTTGTTCTCACTTCAATATTTCCCAAAACAAACTAATCCACAATCTAATGTGAATTGTTAGCGTTCATTTGTTATAACTATTGTTGCGGCTATTATTTTTTCATGTGTATCTCTTTCCCCCTTTCCATTTTTTTTACGAATTTTTGCGGCAACTTGTGTTTTATTGTCAGATTCAAATTCATTTTCAAGGTAAAATCAATTGAAATGAAACTAATTGAAAAGAATTAAAAAAATGTCCCGTCCGCAACAAAAAAACTGGCTGGCGGTATTTTTCTCGTTCTTCTTCATCAACGGCAACTTGTATTCGTACCTCCATTGAGGTCTTTGAAATCAGTCACTAAATTGAAAAAAATAAATGCCGAAACAAAATAGCGTGAAAACAACAACAACAATGCAAACAATAATAATAAATAGAATTTGTCATGACGAAAATGACCAAAAGCGAGTGACGTTGATGAACTGGCTGAACGTTTTTTATGCGAAAAACGAAACGGAAAATTATAAATTTTAGCTAACGTTACAGTGAGCGGCAAAAATAGGTACATTTATCGAAAAAAAAAGTATTTCACAAAAAAAAAAAAATATTAATAATAAATAAAATAAAGAACGTCACATCTTGTGCGATTAGAAGCCCAAAGAACCCTATTTAGTGATGACTAAATGGTCTTTTAACATAAAACCAGGATATATTCAAAGGGAAAACGACAAGTCATTTAAAATGTAGATGGCGTTCCAGGATTAAGTTTTAAATATTTTCTTCGATGAGGTTCTTGACCCCCAGTGGCTCTGTCGTTTTTCTTGAAAAATTACGTAGCGCTTATACTATCGGTATCTCTTTATATGATAAATAATACGAGATTATCTTCCATTGTGATAACACAGCGCCATCTGGACATAGATTTCTTGTTTGAGTAACGCTAATTTGGATTATAGCAGTAGGTCCTCTTTTTGGAGACCAGAATTTTAATTTATGAAAGGCCGGAAAATTTTCCCAAGACTTTTATTTAAATAGGAATTCCAATCTTAATTTGAGAGATAGATCGCGCTTCTTGGTGATATTAGATTTATGCTGCCATTTCGATTGATGTAATTACACGATTTCTTTCGTGGCTTGCACCCGAAACTCTACTTCAAATTTTAATACATTAAATCCAGATGAAATCCAAAAAAGGGAATTCAAAGTTAATTTGAGATGTAGGTGGCGTTCTTCTAATGCGATAGAAATTTGTACTTTGATGATTTTTATGATCCTCAGACGCTTTAAATTATTGTACGACATCTCCCGTATCCTGCTACCAAACCTACACTATATTTGTAATTACATAAAACCAGAAAATCACAAGTTAATTTGAAATATAGATGGTGGGCCATGAATACGATACGAAGTAGTTCTTTGATAGGTTACTTCTGAAACCTTACGCCCTATACTATTTCTGCTCTATAAGATATAAGATATATTTCTGCGATATAAGACTAAATATGAAGTAAGACGGACACATCTTCCATTATGATATCACAGCGCCATCTAAAAGTCGATATCTTGTTTAAGTAAGGAATGAGGTTCTTACCTTAATTTTTATTATAGCAGCAACTAACTTCTTAAGAAAAAAAATTAAGAAGACCAATTTAGACCGCAAAGTCATTTTATGGTGGGGTGGGAAGTGATTTTCTTAAAAAGTTAATTTGGGATGTAGATGGCGTAACCTGCATACAATATAAAGTTGTTCTTGACAGACGTTTATGATTCTTTGCCGCTTAAAGTTATTCCATGACTTGCTGCCGTAATTCTACTCCAATTTTTTATAACATAATAACCGGCATTCTATCAGGAAACCACAAAGAGATCGCGTTTGATAAATACAATACAAAGTTGTCCTATGAGGATGGAGCCATGTAGTTTAAAGTTATTATACGATAACTTTGCTTCAGATTTCTAAAAACATTAATTCAGGTGGCATAGGAAAAAGAAAGATAAAATTGAGATGTAGATGGCGTATCACAAATACGATATAAAGATGTTCTTCTATGATGCCTTATATTTTGCAGATATAACACTATGGCTTAACTTGCTACGGAAATTCTTATAAAATGAAATCAGTCGAAATTCTAATAGGAAAGCAAAAGTTCATTTGAGATGTAGATGGCGTGGCGTGAATCAGATTGTCACTTGAAGTTATTGCTACCTGAACTCTAATCCATATTTATAACCTACACCACAAGGTGGTCAGGGTATTATGACTTTGTGCAAAAGGAAACGAGATAGACCCATAGTTCTTTTTGATGATCTGCATAGAATCACATTCTGAGTCGATTTATGCATGTCCGTCCGTCTGTCCAAGTATTTCTATGAACAAAGTAAAGTTCGCATTTATTACCCGATCCAGATGAAATTTCGCACAAATCATTTGTTTGGCCGAAGGACGAACCCTATTGAAGTTGGAGATAATCGGTAAAAATTTAGATATAGCTTCCATATATATCTTCATCCGTTTTGCCTTTAATTGTGCACCAAACGTGTAATATCAGCCCGAATAGTATGGAACATACAACCAAATTAGGCCTGAAAATAAGTTTGCCAAATTTGATCGAAATCGGTTCAGATATAGCTATAGCTCTAACATATATTGTTCATCCGATTTGTTATTTTAGTCCTCCGCAGCCGTAATATGCACTCTGTAACAATAATATTTGAGGAAATATATCAAATACTACGGGCAAAGGTATTTGCTAAATTTTATCGAGATCGGTTCAGATTTGGATATAGCTCCCATATATAACTTCGTCCGATTTACTTTTGATTGTGCACCAAACGTCTAATATTTGCCCAAATTGGATGGAATTTGGCACATACGACTGAATTGAGTCTAGAAGCTAGTATGTCAAATTTGGTGAAGATCGGTTCAGATATAGCTATAGCTCCCATATATACTTTTCATCCGATTTGTTATAATAACGATATTCAGGGAAATATATCACATATAGCTCAGAAATATCTTTGCCAAATTTTATCGAGATCGGTTCCGATTTCAAATTAATTGTGCACCAAATGGGCAATACAAGTCCGAATTTAAAAGATACAAATGTTTCGTCATATTTATTCTTTTGAACTTTAAATTTTAATTATAATCATAGCGTGTATGTTTGAATTCTCCCATAAAAACTTTTAATTGTTATGTGGAGCTCTACTAAATTAGCAAAGTGGTGTAGGGTATCATAAGGTCGGCCCTGCCAGACTTTAAGACTTTCTTTACTAGTTTTAACTACAGAAAACCAGGTGAAATTCTAATTGGAACCCAAAAGATAATTTGAAATGTAGATGGCGTCTCATAAAAATTGTATATGATGCCCTAACGCTGAAAGTTATATATATATTACATCTTTTGGGGGCCTGCTACTGAAATTCAACAAGATTTCTTAATGACGTCTACATACTCGAATTAGGGCCAAAAAATTAATTATACAGGATTATCGCGGAATTATGAAAAATAATGTGATAGAAGACCTTCGACTCCTAAGAGAAGAAGTTCCTTCACTTTAGAAAATAGAATTTACAATCCTTTTTGGAAATTTTTCATTGTGTCCAAGGTAAATTTGTACCACCATATGTCTCTTTCTGTACAAAGACTCACTAAATTACTCTCAAAACATAAAAATTAATTAAATTCTATTCACTTTGAGTTGGAATCCACAAATGTTTCGTTAAAAACCGCTTCAAACGGTGATCGCATATCCGATGACCGGCCAAATGCCGCATACCGTTCCGGCAAAAGAGACAACGACATATTCACGTTTTAATAATTCAACTTCGTCATGTTTGTTGTGTCATCGAGCATTGTGCCAATACCGCTCCGGCCGGCACGGCCATGAATACGACGACGTTTTTTTTTGGCTTGTTGCCCCCGCTGTTTAAAATAATGGTTTTCCACCGTAATTTTAATTGTTAAAATTTCCTTTTTCACTGCAACGGCCGATATTAACTTCTAACTTTCTTTTTTTTTTGGGCTGGTTTTGCTTGCTGCAACTCGCTTTGTTGTTGTTGCTGTTCTTTTTTAATGCACTGCGGATAAAAATTTGACTGAAATATTTGTGTGTTAATTAAATTTTATGATTATTTAATGGGAAGTGACAAATGAAAAAAAAGAGGAAAGGAGGAGGGTTTGTAGTTAGGAGGTAGGGACCACCCATCATGCAAATAATTTGAAGCAGAAATAAAAAACATTTTTTTAGATGTACACTTAAAAAAGTAGGTCTTCAAGGCCCCTCAAATCGTGGATTTTTAAATGTTTTATTTTTTGAAGTCCTTGGAACATGGATTTTTTTACGTTTTAACCAACCGTAAGATTGTAGATTTTTAAATAAAAGTAAGATAGGTGTTTCTAATTAAATACAAACCCATGGGTTACATGTAAAATCATTTGCCAAAACATATGGGACGTTTTGGTATAGCCCCCCCATATAAGAGTCTAAACCGATTTTAAGTATTTTTTACATTTTTAACCATATTTTCGCTCAATGTTGGCAAATTTTAGTAAATTGAGTTCTTAGTTAGAAGAAACCTTCCTTGCAAATGCAGGATGAGATGAAAAAACTGCAAACAACTTCAGACTGCTGTCATTTCTAAGCCACTCGTCCGACAGCTGTTAAAATTATTCCAGTGACAGCTCATTATATTGTTTGCAAAAGTACAAAAGCATTTTGGTGAGAATTTTTCAGATTTCTTTATATTTGGCTGGAAAACCACAAGTGGCTATCGTTAGATCACTCCAGCATTTAAATGTGAATAAATCTTGTCTCGTACCATCGCTCGTTACCGTGATACTGGTAGGGTAGCCAGACGTCAAGGAAGTGGACGAAAGAAAACAGCAACATCAGCAGAAATGTTCCGGAAAGTAAAGAAGCGACTTGATCGAAACTCGCGTTGCAGTGGCCGAAAAATGGCTCATGAGCTGAACATATCGCAATATTCCATTCGGCAAATATTGAAAAATGAGCTCGGGGTAAAGCCATTGAAATTCCAAAAAGTGCAAGAACTTAACCGCACAGCAGAAAGAAAATAGATTCAAAAGAGCTAAGGAGTTGCTTTGCTTGGCCGAAAGTGGTGAACTGCTGAATTTGGATTTCTCCGATGAGAAAACATTCAATGTCCAGTAGTTTGTAAACAAACAAAATGATCGCGTTTTTTGCCAAAGAGGTCAGCTGAAAATGTGCACCTTCGATTGGTCACCAGAACTCAAGCGCCGGCCATGGTGAAGGTGTGGGCCGCCATAACAGCCGATGTTCGCTCTCCGCTCGTATTAATCGAACGTGGCGTCAGAATAAATGCCGAGTATCATCGCGAAAATATTCTGGAGGGTGTATTGAATCCTTGGGCACGTAAACATTTTAACTGCAGACCTGGGACATTCCAACAGGACTCAGCACCATCGCACTCAGCACGCGCCACCTAAGAATGATTACAAAATGAGGTTCCTCGCTTCATTTCCAGCTCACAATGGCCACCAAAATCTGTCAATGGCCATTCAAAGTCAGGAGTATTTTGGAAAACAAGGTTGGCACTAAAAAATACCAAAGTGCGATCACGGTCAAAAATACCGCAGAGCAACATTCGGGCAGAGCAACATTGGCCGTTTGAAGGCCATAATTCGTACCAACGGTGACCAATTCGAATAAATCTAAAGTTATTCTAAAATTTAATGCTATTTCTGACATTTTTGCTTTCATTCAATAAAATTTAAAAAAAAAAATTAAAAATTATGACGTTTGACTTTGTTGCCGTTTTTTTTCACTCACCCTGTCACGAAAGCAATTATTAACCTTCAACCTATTTTGGAAAGCAAGGTTGGCACTAAAAAATACCAATGTGTCGATCACCGCAAGCAAGTGCTTCGCCGGGAATGTGCCAAAATACCGCAGAGCAATATCCGGGCAGCTTGTGATGGTTTCATTGGCCGTTTGAAGGCCATAATTCGTGCCAATGGTGACCAATTCGAACAAATCTAAACTTATTCTAAAAATTGATGCTATTTCCGACATTTTTTTGCTTTCATTCAATAAAATTTAAAAAAAGTGAAAATGATGGAGTTTGTTGCAGTTTTTTATCTCACCCTGTATGTAAATAGATTTTTATTTATATTTTTTTTAAAATTATTTAGGGTGAAAGCCTACATTTTTTCAAGGACTTTTAAATCATTAATATTTGAAAACTTTTTTAATCGAAATTTTTTGGAATTTTTTTTTAAATTTTTGAAAGATTTTTTTTCGATGACTTAATTAGAGATTTAAAAAATCCACCTGCTTTCAATTATTTTAAATACCTCAAACATCCAATTTGCTAACTCATCTGACAGCCCCCCCTCTATAAAAATGACACGTATGGAAATTTATTAAATTATTTCGAGATAATGCCAAAGCAAATTGATGTACTCTCTTCTGCGCACAGACAAATGGGGAGAAATATATGTTTATTTTGGATTATCTACCTTACCCCCATTTCCCACCTCTCTCTCTCAATCACTTTTTGTTTGGACTGCTTTCGCTCGACAACTGTTTGCCAAAATGACGGAAATATTTTTTGTTTTTGTTATTTTTGCAAAATGTTTAAAGCAGCAAATCTTTGTCTCTCTTTCACCTTGCGAGAACCCAGAGAATAGGTAGCTCGCTGATGATGACGAAGCGGCGCGCTGCGTTACGAGAGTCTGGCGATGAGTTCATTTGCAAGTCATTATGGTGGCATGATGTGGGTCGCTTTTTTGTTTCTTTTTTGGATTTGTTGGATTTGTTTATGCGCTGCTCACCATCATACAAAGATATCATTGTGTCGTGAACGTCAAACAAAAATTGTAGCAAAAAACAAAGCATTCTGCAAACAAATAAAAACAAAAACATTAACACCAACACTGACACCGACGTCGACGTCGACGTCGACACACATAAACAAAATTTAATAGCCATTTACACAAAAAGCAAAACAAGTTCATAGACACATAGGTGACGACGACGGCGCGCCGCTGAGTGATGACTGGTACAAAGCTTAAGAAAGCTTCTGTACACACACACACAGCCGTCACATATCTACCTGTCATCGCTAAGGGGATAGTCTAATTGTAATTAAATATTAAAATAAATGCAATGTTAAAAGCAACAACAACAAGAACAGATAACATTTAATTGTCTACAACAAGAACAACAATAAGTTATCATTGTTTTGACTTGTCACAACATATCAGATCATCTTCATCACAACGAGGAATTCTGCTGCAGAGTCGTCTTTTATTAGGTGTTACCTGTCACCTGCAAAAAGTTTGGCAACACAAACGGGAGGTAAGTTGGGGGTATGTGTCCCAGGGGTCGAACATTTGATGATGAGTGGTGTCATGACACCAAAGTTTAACCAACAAAAAATGAGTTCTCTAAAAGCCAACTGGAGACCAATAAATGCCAGCCAAACAACCAACCAGTTGCCTGGTTCGTTGACTTGTTTGGTTGGGTTAGAATTTAGAAAAATTCCAAAACTTCAAATTAAAAAGGTTTTTAAATTCACACAACAATGCAGGGGAATATAACTTAGATTCAGACACTCGCACATGCACATATATTGGGAGTAGCGTAACAAGAAAAGTTGCGATTTTTTTTTAAAATATTATTATTAGAACATCGTTATTAGAGCGCAATCGTAATTTAAATATTTTTTAGGGGTAGTAGGACAAGCAAAATAAAGAATGGAAGATTTTTAAAAATATTTGTCGTTTGTTTTAAATTAATTTTAAGGTGTTCTATATACAGGGTTGCCCATATTCGACGGACCTTTGGGCCCTTTGGGCCCATTCCAATCGACGAGGCTTGTCCGCAGGCAACATTCTTTGCGTCAATTGAATTTTTTACGGGAACAAATCAACGAATAATCCGTTGTAAAGTGGACCGAGCCATGCCCAACTGCTGAGAACGGCGTTTTTGGGATGTTCTTGGGGACCTCTCAACACTGGCTCGTACGGCAGCGATATTCTCGGCCGATCGCCTTGGTCGACTTTTATATGGCCTCTTCGGATTAGAAAGAGCCTTACCAGTCGAAAAATTTTCGTATAAACGCTTAATGGTGTTCTTAGAAGGCACACTTCTCACATTTTTTAATGTTTTTTAATGTAATTCAGAGCGCTCGCGTGGCGTGTATTGGTTCATAGTAAAAATCTGTTTGGACTGACGCTTCAAACGCGGTATGTCATTAAGCGATGTGACATTTCTGTCAAAAGTTGTGGCGTTGCCAGATGGGTCCGTCGAATATGGGCAACCCTGTACAAGTTTTTTTAAAGCTTTCACTGTCGAGGTGAAATTAAGATGTATTTTATGACGTGGTGGTAAATTTTCCCCCTCTTAATTTTACAAAAAAAGTTTATTTAAACTATTTGCCGATAATTATTTGTTTCATAAGTATAAGCATTACAAAAAGTAAAAAATCAGATTTTTTTTTCATTTAAACAAAACCGGTACTTTTTTCGCAATAGAGGAGACAATTTTAACAAAATGTGAGTAGAGGGTGACATTTAGCACCACACCGTTAGTTAAAGGTTAAATATTAAAGATATTATCTAATAAAATAGTAGTGAAATAACTGACTAACCGAGAATCAACGCCCATACTAAACGGCTGAAGCTTGGTGCATAGGCGTGTGATAAGGCTGGGTTTTCGGAAATAAGTACTAAAAAGGTACACAATGTACTTAAAACAAGTAAAAAAGCTGTAAGTTCGGCCTGGCCGAACTTTGAGTATCCTCCACCATTTGGAAAGAATTTGGGAATTCTCAAAAACAATAAAATCCGTTAAGAATTCTGTTAAAATCATAAAAATACCGAATGTATCTGTTATATAAGGGTCTATACGAAGACGTGGACCTGCATACAATTTACTGTCTAAGGCTGTAGTATCCATTACGAATTTCAAATACCAAATTTGAAACAATTCCGGTGAATAATGTAGCTAAAATTATCAAAATACCGAATATCGTGGGGTACCGTTATATGGGGGGTTATGTGAAGACGTGGACCTGCACAAACAATTTTCTGTCTTAGGCTGTAGTATCCATTACGAACGAATTCCGGTGATTAATATCGCTCAAATCGTCAATATAACGAAAATAGGTAGGTATGGGGCCTATACGAAGATATGGACCTACACAGACAATCTCCTGTCATGGGCTGTAACATCCATTATGAACTTCAAATACCAAATTTGAAACAATTCCGGTGAATAATATCGCTTAAATCATCAAAATACCGAATATAGGGATGTACCGTTATATGGGAGCTATACCAAAACGTGGACCTACATGGCCCATTTTCAATACCAAAAGTCATGCAGACATAATATACATTTGAGTAAAATTTTATCAATCTATTTCAATTCGTTCGAAAGCTACAGTGATTTCCACAGTCGGACAGACGGACGGACATCGCTAAATCGACATAGAATTTTATGCTGATGAAGAATATCTATACTATATATATACTCTAAAATCTATATATTTCGAGGTGTTACAAACAAATGACAATATCCTCCATATTATGGTGGAGGATATAAAAAAATAAATATTTTATATGGAATGAACTGATTTTGAATTGTTCGAAAAGTACTTAATAGTACTATATTTGTTTTAGGGTAAAGGGATAGAGATAAAATTCTGAAAGTTGATATTTAGATTACTGATGATTATGTGTTTGAGATGTGGCGGTGGATTGGAAATACGTCCTACATTTGTACGAAAAGTACTAAATGCTACTAGATTTGGTAATGGGCGAAGGGATAGGCCTGGAATCCTCAAATTTGATATTGAGTTCTCAGTTGGTTTCTAGGATTTAGAAATGGTGGTGGTGGCGATATTGATATTGTGTGAAGGATTAGAGCCGGAATTCTCAAATTTAATATCCAGGTCTGTATTGAAATTGAGATATGCAGGTGGTTTTGGAAATGTGTACTATAATTGTACGAAAAGTACAAGAGCGGGAATCCCGAAATTTGAGGTCACTGTTGGTTTCGAGGTATATATTTGTGTATTGTACAGGGTGAGATGAAAAAAAACTGCGACCAACTTCAGACTGCTATCATTTCCAAGCCACTCGCAAGACAGCTGTTAAAATTATTCCAGTGACAGCTCATTATATTGTTTACAAGCGTATGAGAGAATTGGTGGGAATTTTCCCGAAAAAAAGTTATTCGTGATGGAATTCAAACGTGGTAGTGTGATTTCTTTATATTTGGCTGGAAAACCACAAGTGGCTATCGTCAGATTACTCCAGCATTTAAATGTGAATAACTCTTTTGTGTCTCGTACCATTGCTCGTTACCATGATATTGGTGGCGTAGTCCGACGTCGCAGTGGTCGAAAAATGGCAAAACATATTGCAATATTCCATTCGGCAAATATTAAAAAAATGAGCTCGGGGTAAAGCCATTGAAATTCAAAAAAATGCAAGAACTTACACCGCAACAGAGAGAAAATAGACTCAAAAGAGCTAAAGAAGAATTGCTTCCCTTGGCCGAAAGTGGTAAACTGTCAAATTTGGTTTTTTCCGATGAGAAAATATTCGTTATCCAGCAGTTTGTAAACAAACAAAATGATCGCCAACCTTCGGTTGGCAACCAGAACTCAAGCGCCGGACATTGTGATGGTGTGGGCCGAAATAACCGCCGATGGTCGCTCACCGTTCGTATTAATTGACGGTGACATCAGAATAAATGCCAAATACTATCCCGAAAATATTCTGGAGGGTGTATTAAAGCCTTGGGCACGCAAACATTTTGGCCACAGACCTTGGACATTCCAACAGGACTCAGCACGCGTCACCCATGGTTACAAAATGAGGTTCCTCGCTTAATTTCCAGCGAACTACTATTGTGTCTGGAGTACTTTGGAAAGCAAGGTTGGCATTAAAAAATAGCAAAGTGTCGATCACCTCAAGCAAGCGCTTTGTCGAGAATGTGTCAAAATACCGCTGAGCAACAATCGGGCAGCGTCACGGTTTCATTGGCCATTTGAAGGCCATAATTCGTACCAAAGGTGACCAGCCGAGGTGACAGCCCGAATTGTATGGAATTTTGCATATACAACCAAATTAGGCCTGAAAATATGTATGCCAAATTTGATCGAAATCGGTTCAGATATAGCTATAGCTCCCATATATATTGTTCATCCGATTTATTATTTTTGTCCACCGCCGCCGTAATATGCACTCTGTAACAGCAATATTTGGGGAAATATATCAAATACAGCTCAGAAATACATTTGCTAAATTTTATCGAGATCGGTTCAGATTTGGATATAGCTCCCATATATAACTTCGTCCGATTTACCTTTTATTGTGCACCAAACGTCTAATATTTGTCCAAATGGGATGGAATTTGGTATTTACGATCGAATTGAGTCTAGAAGCTAGTATGTCAAATTTGGTGAAGATCGGTTCAGATATAGCTATAGCTTCCATATATATCAAATACAGCTCAGAAATACATTTGCTAAATTTTATCGAGATCGGTTCAGATTTGGATATAGCTCCCATATATAACTTCGTCCGATTTACCTTTTATTGTGCACCAAACGTCTAATATTTGTCCAAATGGGATGGAATTTGGTATTTACGATCGAATTGAGTCTAGAAGCTAGTATGTCAAATTTGGTGAAGATCGGTTCAGATATAGCTATAGCTTCCATATATATTATTCATCCGATTTGTTATATTTGTTACCCACAGCCGTAATATGCACTCCGTAACAACGATATTCAGGGAAATATATCAAATACAGCTCAGAAATATCTTTGCCAAATTTTATCGAGATCGGTTCAGATTTGGATATAGCTCCCATATATATCTTTATCCAAATGGGCAATACAATTCCGAATTTTAAAGATATAAATGTTTCGCCATATTTGGTCCTTTGAACTTTAAGTTATAATTATAATCATAGCGTGTATGATTGAATTCTCCCATAAAAACTTTTAATTGTTATGTGTAGCTCTTCTAAATTAGCAAAGTGGTGTAGGGTATCATAAAGTCGGCTCCGCCCGACTTTAAGACTTTCTTTACTGGTTTAACTTGTTTTTCAATAACTTATTTTCTGTTTCAATAATTGTTTCCTAGGGTTTTCAGATATTTTATTTTTAATATATTTTCAATTAATAGAATAGATTAGAGTAGATTTTATAAAAAAAGTAGTTTTACAGAGTTAATGTTTTAAATATTTTCCTAGGTTATGCATTTCCCTAATAATTATCTATTTAATTGATAAATTCCATTTGCAATTATGACTTTATGCAGTCTGCAATACATTTTGCCTTTGTGCATTCGCTTTCATTTCACTTTCGTTTTATTCTTAGAACAAAGGCCAAGAACACTCTTGTTTTTTGTTTGTAAATTTTTGATAATTACCATAACCATTTAAAGGTCAGTGATAGACTAATCGATTTGCATTTTCTTTTATGGCCAAAGGCAGGTGATTTTCTTTTCTCTTTCGAGACACGTCATTCGATAGTTTGGTGGATTTTGTGCACAATTTTTGGTTGTCATGAAAACCTTACATGTCAAATATACATATATTTTAGGCATTGAGAGGATATAATTGCGATGTACCGGGGCATTTTCTTTTCGTAGATTAGAAAAAATGTTATGATAAAACCCCGGTGAAAAGAGAACAAGGCGTATGCAATGTAAGATCACCTCCAATTATTTCTTCTACAAAGAAAATTGTCTCCGGGCTTCATAGATACAAGACTAGTCAAATTTTTGTGTTAAGAAAAAACGTGGATTTCCATTTAAATACTAACAAATATTTTATAAAACCCTGAATACAAATTAACAAGTAAAAAGCAGTAAGTTCGACCGGCCGAACTTTGAATACCCTCCACCATTTGGAACGAAAAAAATAAAATCCTTCAAAAATTCTGTTAAAATTTTAAAAATACCGAATGTAGCCGTTATATTGGGGTCTGTACGACGTGGACCTACATAGGCATTGTTTGTCATAAGCCATTACCATATTCAAATTCGAAATAAACGGTGAATAATGTAGCTAAAATCATCAAAGTATCGAAGACCTGGACCAGCATAGACAATTTTCTGTCAGAGGCTGTAGCATCTATTAAGAACTTCAAATACGACATATCAAACAATATCGGTGGGTATTGTACCTAAACTCGTCGAAATACCGAATATAGGGAGGTACTGATATATGGGCCTATACGAAGACCTGGACCTGCATAGACAATTTTCTGTCACAGACTTTAGTTCCCACTACGAACTCTAAATACGTAATTTGAAACAATTCCGGTGAAAAATGTCGTTAAAATTATTAAAATACCGAATATCGGGGGGTAACGTTATAAGGGGGCTATACGAAGACGTGGACCTGGACAGACAGTTTTCTGTCATAGGTATAGTATTCATTACGAACTTCAAATACCAAATTTGAAACAATTCCGGTGAAAAATGTCGCTTAAATTATTGAAATACCGAATATCGGGAGGTACCGTTATATGGGGGCTATACGAAGACGTGGATTTGCATAGACAATTTTCTGTCTTAGGCTGTAGTATCCATTACGAACTTCAAATACCAAATTTGAAAAAATTCCGGTAAATAATGTCGCTAAAATCATTAAAATACCGAATATAGGGAGGTACTGATATATGGGGGCTATACGAAGACGTGGATTTGCACAGACAATTTTCTGTTTTAGGCTGTAGTATCCATTACGAACTTCAAATACCAAATTTGAAACAATTCCGGTGAATAATATCGCTAAAATCATCAAAATACCGAATATCGGGAGGTACCGTTATATGGGGGCTATACGAAGACGTGGACATGCACAGACAATTTTCTGTCATAGGTTGTAGTATCCATTACGAACTTCAAATACCAAATTTGAAACAATTCCGGTAAATAATGTCGCTAAAATCACCAAAATAACGAATATCGGAAGGTACCGTTATATGGGGCCTATACGAAGACGTGGACCTGCACAGACAGTTTTCTGTCATAGGATGTAGTATTCATTACGAACTTCAAATACCAAATTTGAAACAATTCCGGTAAATAATATCGATAAAATCATCAAAATGCCGAATATCGGAAGGTACCGTTATATGGGGGCTATACGAAGACGTGGACCTGCACAGACAATTTTCTGTCATAGGTTGTAGTATCCATTACGAACTTCAAATACCAAATTTGAAACAATTCCGGTGAATAATGTCACTAAAATCATCAAAATACCGAATATCGGGAGGTACCGTTATACTAAGACGCGGACATGCACAGACAATTTTCTGTCTTAGGGTGTAGTATCCATTTCGAACTTTAAATACCAAATTTGAAACAATTCCGGTGAATAATGTCGCTAAAATCATCAAAATACCGAATATTGGGTGGTACCGTTATATGCGGGCTATACGAAGACATGGACCTGCACAGATAATTTTCTGTCTTAGGCTGTAGTATTTATTTCGAACTTCAAATACCAAATTTGAAACAATTCCGGTGAATAATACCATTATATAGGGGGTGGCTATATGAAAACGTGGATCTACATGGCCCATTTAAGAACTTAACCTGCCTACTGGCAAAATAAACATGTGACAGACAGACAGACGGACATGGCTAAATCGTCTTAGAATTTTACGCTGATCAAGAATATATATACTTTGATGGGTTTGACATGAGTATTTCGAGGCGTTACAAACGGTATGACAAAATTAATATACCCTCCATAGTATGGTGGAGGGTATAAATAATGCATGATTATGATATATTATTATTGCAGCAACATGTATATAGCAAGATGTTGTATATAAAATACCAAAAACATGTTTCAGAACTTAAGCAAGAGATTTATTTGTACGATTTTAACAAATTTAAATACTGTTTCAGTACATTAACCTGGATCTGGATCCTCCTTCAATTTTAAATTAAAGTTTCATTCATGACACCTGTTGTATTTTTTACAACATGTTGATTCAACATTGCAACATCTTAACGTATAGCTCGAAACATGTTGCATCATTACTGATTTTTCACAAAATATTACATTTATTTTACAAATGTTTTTCAAAAAACAACTTTCAAAATATTCCAGTAATTTCACGATCAGACTTTTCATTCCATTAACCTTGATCCCATCCACAAGTGCATATCGTGACTTAATTTTTCCAAAAATAAAATTTATATTTTAATGCCCCCCCACCCGACACTTAAAACAGACATCAAAGTGTTAGCTGATGATGAGACCATCAAATAATTAAATAATCCTGTGTTTTTTTTTTTTTTTTTGAAATGACTCTCCAAAAAAACAATTGACATTGAACTTTCATTTTAGAGTCCAATAAAACGCTTGACTGATTACACACGTTTAAATAAACAACCGTTAAAAAATGGTTAACTTGACACAATGATTGATGGGTGTGTGTGTGAGTTTGAGTCGGAGTCTTTAGTCTCTTTGGGTAAGCATTCGGGCAGGTGGATCATTGTGGGAGGTTCAACAATTGGGCTTGTAAAACCATAAAAAAATCTAATTGGAAAAATAAATAACAAAACATCTAAGTGACGTCAAGTGTGTGACAGATTTGATTGGAATCGGTTAGACAAAGAATCATAAAAGCAAGAAGAAGATTTCTATGGAAGAATTTTTGAATGGAAAGTGAAATTGTAGATTTTTCATGGAAAAATTTTGTAGGATTCTAAGGACTGTAAAATCTTCGAAGCAAATGTTTGTGTCTCTAAAACCTATAAAAAATTGTATAGAAAATTCTCACTATACTCGGAGTCATGTAAAATTGCATTAGCTTCCGAGCGCTATAGAAAGGAAGCCTTTTGAACTTAAAAAAATACAAGCTTTCAAGACCTATAGAATTTTAGAGAATTTTTAAGGAGCCTCTAAGGAAAATTTACAGCAAAATTTCGTTGGACTCCAAGCCAAAATTTCGTTGGACTGCCTACCTCCAAGGTTTAGGAAGGCAGCCATAAAAAATCTAATTGGAAAAATAAATAACAAAACATCTAAGTGACGTCAAGTGTGTGACAGATATGATTGGAATCGGGTAGACAAAGAGTCATAAAAACATGAAGTTTTCTATGGAAGAATTTTTTAATGGAAAATGAAATTGTAGATTTTTTAGGAAAAATTTCGTAGGATTCTAGGGACAGTAAAATCTTCGAAGGAAATGTTCGTATGTCTCTAAAGTCTATAAAATTGTTATAGAAAATTTAGTCTCTTTAGTCTCCGAGGGCTATGGAAAATGTTAAACATTTTCCATTAGACACTGAGGCCTTTTGATGTCAAAAAAAAAAAAAAAAAACAAGCTTTCAAGGCCATTAGAATTTTAGAGAAATTTTCAAGAGCCTCTAAAGAATTTTTACAGCAAAATTTCGTTGGACACCAAGCCATATAAATTTTTTAAACAATTTTTCATTTGTCTCGGAGGCCTACAGAGTTTGTATTAAAAATCGCCAAATACGAGCCCTACAGAATTTTTAGGGAATATTTTAAGACCTCTAATGTCGATATAATTTCCATGTGCTCATATAAAGATTATAGGAAATTTGCATGAGATTTAAAAGCCCAATTAATTTTATTACAAATAAAAATTTATAGAAATACCATGCAGGCCGTGCAACATGTTTCAAGCAATAAATAGTCATGTTGCGATGTTAAATCAACATGTTGCAATCGATAAACAACAGGTTTCAAGAATTTAATAACCTATTCTAAGAATCTGGGAGATCCGGGAATATTTTAAGACCTCTAATGCCGATATAATTTCCATGGGCTCATATAAAGATTATAAGAAATTTGCATGGGCTTTAATAATTTTATTATAAATAAAAATTTATAGAAATACCATGCAAGACCGTGCAACATGTTTCAAGCAATAAATAGTCATGTTGCAATGTTAAATCAACATGTTGCAATCGAAAAAACAGGTTTCAAGAATGTAATAACCTATTCTAGAATCCGGGAGATCTGGGTTAATCATTATTTTAACTTTTTTTTAAATTGTCTTCAATTGCCTTGGAATAATATCTTCTCTAGCAATATTTAGCAACATTGCGATCGATAAATTTTATGCTGGGTGAGATGACAAAACTGCAACCAACTTCAGACTGCTGTTATTTCTAAGCCACTCGTCCGACAGCTGTTTTAATTATTCCAGTGACAGGTCATTATATTGTTTACAAGTGTATAAAAGAATGTTTGTGGGCTATTTCCGGATAAAAAGTTATTCGTGATGGAATTCAGGAGTGTGATAGTGTGATTTCTTTATATTCGGCTCCCGCATTTAACCCGCCAATGGTGACGCTAATTTGACTTTGATTAATGGTGACGCCGGTCTCATGCACCGGGGTTTTCAACTGAAGTTTTTTCGAAACGTATGACTAATAGTTAATATTTTTTTTATTATTTATCCACTTTGACAATAAATAATAATAATCATTTTAAGCTCTTTTATTTCAATATTAAAGCTCACAGACATTTTTAAATAGAGCATTAAAAATAACAATGTTTTAGCAATTCATTTTTTAAAATTAAGAAAAAATAAAAAAATCACATATTAATTCAAGAAAATAATGTTAATTAGTCTTTCGACAATAGGAACTTTTATAAAATGAACAAAATTGGTATCCTTCCAAAAAAAAATCAAATATTGTTTCTTGTAGAAGATCTTCAAGCTGACGCTGGAAGCTTTCATAAGACATGCTGTAAAAAAAATTATATTATAAAACACATACATACATACACATGTAAACACACAAGTACACATATATTTACAATAAAACAACAACAAATTATAATAAACTTAATAAAAACGCGAATAGTAAAAAATAATTCTTGATTATTTTACTTACACAAACGGTGACTCACGGTCTCACACACCAGGGTAGAACAAAAATACACGAACTTGTGTTAACTAAGCAGTTTCGTCATGAACTGACGGTGGGGGATGTACTTAGCTACAGCTACTCGAAATCGCAACAAAAACGAATAACGGTGAAAAAAGTTATACGAATTTTTTAACACAACCGGTCTCACAGACCAGTGCGTCACCATTGGCGGGTTAAATGTGAATAAATCTTTTGTGTCTTGTACCATCGCTCGTAGCGTAGCCCGACGTCAAAGAAGTGGACGGAAGAAAACAGAAACATTAGCAGAAATGGTTCGAAAAGTAAAGAAACGACTTGATCCAAACCCGAGTCGCAGTGGTCGAAAAATGGATTGTGAGCTAAACATATCGCAAATATTGAAAAATGAGCTCCGGGTAAAGCCATTGAAATTCCAAAAAGTGCAAGAACTTACACCGCAACAGAAAGAAAATAGACTCAAAAGAGCTAAAGAGTTGCTTCGCTTGGTCGAAAGTGGTGAACTGCCGAATTTGCTTTTTTTCCGATGAGAAAACGTTCGTCGTGTTTACTTCTCAAAGAGGTCAGCTGAAAATGTGCACCTTCGGTTCGCCACCAGAACTCAAGCGCCGGCCATGGTGATGATGTGGGCCGCCATAACAGCCGACGGTCGCTCTCCGCTCGTATTAATCGACCGTGGCATCAGAATAAATGCCGAATGTAATCGCGAAAATATTCTTGAGGGTGTATTAAAGCATTGGGCACGCAAACATTTTGGCCGCAGACACTGGACATTCCAACAGGACTCAGCACCATCGCACTCAGCACGCGCCACCCAAGAATGGTTACAAAATGAGGTTCCTCGCTTCATTTCCAGCGCACAATGGCCACCAAAATCTCCGGATACCAATCATTTGGAATATTATGTCTGGAGTAATTTGGAAAGCAAGGTTGGCACTAAAAACTACCAAAGTGTCGAACACCTCAAGCAAGCGCTTAGCCGGGAATAAGTCAAAGTACCGCAGAGAAACATTCGGGCAGCGTTTGACGGTTTTGATCTAAACTTATTATAAAATTTAATTCTATTTCCGACATTTTTTCAATAAAATTTAAAAGAAAAATGTGAACATTATAGCGTTTGACTTTGATGCATTTTTTTATCTCACCCTGTATGTGGAAAAGAACAATAATAAGTTTGAATAATGAAACATTTTTTAAATTTTGAAAGTAGTTTGGACATGTTTTAGTTTTGCAACTAAATTTGGTTGCGGACAGAGTCTTCTGTAGCAACATGTTTCGGGTTGTTCAGCAACATTTTGCCATGATAATTAAAGTTCTTGTACATGTTTCATGAAACAAGATGTTTCAGAGGGAAAGATTAAAAAGAGATCCAGGATTATGCGAAGAATAAATGATCTATTGTACCATAAAGTGTGGCATGCAAAAAGAGCAATATATAGTTGGTATATGTTTTAGTCTTGCATCTAAAGTTGGTTGGGACCAAAGTCTTTTGTAGCAACATGTTTCAGTTGGCAAATCAACATGTTGCCAGATGTTAAAAATGTTGAAATATTGTGTTTGAATGGAAAATAAAAATTTTCATAAATGGTACAAGATGGCTCAGAAGGAAGGTATTAAAAGGGATCCCGGACAATGCACAAAATATCTAACGTGCCATGGCATGCAACAAAAGCAACATACAAAAATGTTGATGCAACATGTTTAAACTTGCAAATCCATAAGTTAAAATAATGACTCAATAAAATGTGATTAGACCACTGAAGCCCATACAAATCTTGTTGACATTTTTCTTGGTCATCTAAGGCCCATATTTTTTCTAAAGAAAATTTTCATGGACCTCTGAGGCAAATATAAATTTCAAAGGTCCATGAAATTTTTATAGAGCATCCATAGGTCCATGAGCTATATTTAAAAAAATGTTAATTACAACTTTATAGGCCTTTGAGTCCTCTAAATATTTCCTAAGGCTTTAAAAATTTTTTATACCAATTCTTTATTGTCTGTAAAAAATGCTTTAGAAACTTGTAAGGGGACTTTCAAATTTTTCTATAAAAATTTATTGAGACCCTTAAACTTGAAAGATTTTCTTTAACAATTTTATAGGCTTCTGAAACTCAATGAAAACAATAAACCAAAATATCTGCATTTTTATACCCTCCACCATTCTATGGGTCTCATGTCAGACCCAACAAAGTATTTATATTCTGTCTGTCTGTTGAAATCACGCTATATTTTGACTGAATTGTGATAGAAGGCTAACATTTTGCACACATGTTTATTTTGTCAGTAGGCAGGTTAAGTTCGTAAATGGGTCATGTAGGTCCACGTCTTCGAATAGCACCCATATAACTGTACCTCCCGATATGCGGTATTTTGATGCTTTTAGCGACATTATTTACCGGAATCTTTTAAAATTTGGTATTCGAAGTTCGTAATGGATACTACAGCCTATGACAGAAAATTGTCTGTGCAGGTCCACGTCTTCGTATAGCCCCCCTATAACGTTACCTCCCAATATTCGGTATTTTGATGATTTTAGCGACATTATTTACCGGAATTGTTTCAAATTTGGTATTTGAAGTTCGTAATAAATACTACAGCCTCAGGCAGAAAATTGTCTGTGCAGGCTCACGTCTTTGTATAGCCCCCATATAACGGTACCTCCCGATATTCGATATTTTAATAATTTTAGCAAAAATGTTCACCGGAATTGTTTCAAATTAAGTATTTAGATTTCGTAATGGGAACTACAGTCTGTGACAGAAAATTGTCTATGCAGGTCCAGGTCTTCGCAGGTCCAGGCCCCATATATCAGTACCTCCCTATATTCGGTATTTCGACGAGTTTAGGTACAATACCCACCGAAATTGTTTGAGATGTCGTATTTGAAGTTCGTAATGGATGCTACAGAATGTGACAGAAAATTTTCTATGCAGGTCCAGGTCTTCGTATAGGCCCCATATATCAGTACCTCCCTATATTCGGTATTTTGACGTTTTTAGGTACAATATTCACCGAAATTGTTTGAGATGTCGCATTTGAAGTTCTTAATGGATGTTGCAGTCTGTGAGAGAATATTATATATGCAGGTCCAGGTCTTCGTATAGCTCCGATATAACGCTACCTTCTTAAATACGATGTTTTGATGATTTTAGCTACATTATTCACCTTTTATTTCAAGTTTCGAATTTGAATATGGTAATGACTTATGACAAACAAAGCCTATGTAGGTCCACGTCGTATAGATCCCAATATAACGGCTATATTGGGTATTTTTAAGATTTTAACAGAATTTTTAAAGGATTTAATTTTTTTTTTTGAAAATTTAAAAATTCGTGCTAAATATTGGAGGGTATTCAAAGTTCGGCCCGGCCGAACCTACTGCTTTTTAACTTGTTCTGAATCTAATATAATAAAATATTATGTACAATTTTTATTCAAAGCTTTTATTGGCTCGTAATACTTTTATGCAAACTGTCATGATCCTCTTAGGTGTATATATAATTTTTATTGAGAATTTTTACAAACCATGAAGCTAAAGCATTTTTTATTTAGAAAAATTTCGAAAGCTACTTATATGATAATTATTTCATAATTATCCAGCTGACAACATTATTAACCAGATTGGTCTGATTACGCCATAGAGTTTGCTCTATTTTTAATAACCATTTAGTAACAAGAGGTGATGATGATTATGATGTATCCATGACTGTGACTATCACTTCCGCTGTGGAACGCTTATTACCTTCCAAATTTCAATTAACTTGAATTTTTCATAACTCTCCACAGTTGCTGCAAAAATTATTATTATCGCTCCTAATCTCCAGCAACACAATAAACATTTCAACACCCCCTTTTCTCTTCCCCAACCCATCAACTTCGGCATGGTCAATGGAGAATTTCATGCTCTCTCGCCGGAATTTTCACCACCCAATGATTATTAAAAAAAAAAAACATTTTTAGGTCTTCATTTCTTTTTAGGCCCGACAACACTTGTGGTAACCTGTGTAAAACATGAACTGTTATGTCCATTTTTGTGAATAATACTCGATTTGGTTTAAACTAACTAAAAAAAAAAAAAAAAACAAACAGCGGATGTAACACACGACTGATAATTGAATAATTTATAATTACACACCGACACCGTGGCAAGCGTTTTTTTTTTGATTCAATTATACATTTGTGCCCTCACACACTCACTCACACATGCATCATACATGCATGTATTGGTTCGTCAACCTGCTGACTGACTGAATTAACTTTAATTTTCTGAATGCCAAATAAAACCCCAAAATGGTACATTTTTGTCATACACTCCGAGAGCTTAGCATTGTTTTTGCAGTTTTTTTTTCAATTAGTTGTTGCTGTTGCTGTAGTAGTTGTTGTTGTTTTGCAAACAATCATGCATTGGCAACAAAAAAATAATAATAAAATGAAAATGTTGCAATTTTTAGTGTGTCAAAATGCCACCATTGTTTGCACACTAAAAAAAGTTGAGTACAGTGGTAACACAGGCATAGGCCTTACAGATTTTTGGAAAATTTTAAAACATTCCTGAGTGAATCGGTTGGTAAAAAATTGTCAAAATGCCGCAAAGTCGATGGTACGGATTTTTTGTATTGCAAGTTTCAAATTCAGAGGAGGGAAAATCCGTTACAACCTCTTAGTACCGAATTTTAAACAATTCCGTTTGAAAATGATGCTTAAATCGTCCAAATTCTGAATATCGGGTCGTACTGTTATATGTGGCTATAAGAAAAACGTAAATAGACAATAACCTATACAGAGACTTGAACCTGCATGAGTAATTTTTTGTCATAGGCTGTAGTATCGATTCCGAACTTTGAATACAGAATTTGATATACAATTCCGGTAAATAATGTCGCTAATATAATCAAATTCGAAAGGGCGGTACTGTTATATGTGTGCTCTACAAAGACGTGGACCTGCATAGACAATTTTCCGTCATAGGTTGTATTACTCATTACGAGCTTCAAATTTTAAATACGAAAATTGAAACAATTCCATTGAAAAATATGGCTAAAATCATGAAAATACCGAATATTGGGAGGTACCGTTATATCGTGGGGTATACGATATCGTGGACCTATATAGAAAATTATTTTCCAGTGGGTAAAGTACTCAGAAAAGGGTAAAGTACTCAGAACTAAAATTATGAAAATACCGAATGTTGGGAGGTACCGTTATACGGGGGATATACGATATTGTGGACCGATAAGCCCATCTTTTAAGTTGCCTGCCTGCAGACAAAAATGATCTGAGCAAAATTTTAGCTTCCTATCTTAATTGACTCTAGGGTGATTACAACAGACGGACGGATAGGGCTAAATCGTCTTAGAAATTTTACGCTGATAAATTTAGACCTAACGAAGTATATGTATTTAATATTTTGTTAGGTCTAAAATTATTATTTCGAGGAGTTACAAACGGAATGACGAACTTAATATACCCTCCATATTGTGTGTGGTGGAGGGTATAAAATCTAAGAGGCCTATGCTATTTTTCTATAAAAATTATCTGGATCTCAAAGGCTAATGAATGCAGTTGGCCTATGAAAAGTTTCTATAAAAATTACAGGGTGAGAAAAAAAAACTGCGACAAAGTCAAACGCCATAATTTTTAAATTGTTTTAAATTTTATTAAATGAAAGCAAAAAATGTCGGAAATAGCATCAAATTTTAGAATAAGTTTAGATTTGTTCGAATTGGCCGCCTTTGGCACGAATTATGGCCTTCAAACGGGCAATGAAACCGTTACACGCCGAATGTTGCTCTGCGGTATTTTGGCCCCTTCCCAGCGAAGCGCTTGCTTGAGGTGATCTACACTTTGGTATTTTCTTATGCCAATCTTGCTTTTCAAAATACTCCAGACAGACAATAGCCCAACGTATTGGTATCCGGAGATTTTGGTGGCCATTGTGCGCTGGAAATGAAGCGAGGAACCTCATTTTGTAACCATAATTGGGTAGCGCGTGTTGAGTGTGATGGTGCTGAGTCCTGTTGGAATGTCCAAGGTCTGCGGCCTAAATGTTTGCGTGCCCAAAGCTTTAATACACCCTCCAGAATATTTTCGTGATAATATTCGGCATTTATTCTGATGCCATGGCCGATTAATACGAGCGGAGAGCGGCCATCGGCTGTTATGGCGGCCCACACCATCACCATGGCCGGCGCTTGAGTTCTGGTGGCCAATCGTAGGTGCACATTTTCAGCTGACCTCTTTGGCAAAGAAACGCGATCATTTTGTTTGTTTACAAACTGCTGGACAACGAATGTTTTCTCATCGAAGAAAGCCAAATTCGGCAGTTCATTACTTTCGGCCAAGCCAAGCAACTCTTTAGCTCTTTTGAATCTATTTTCTTTCTGTTGCTGTTTCTGTTTGAGTCTATTTTCTTTCTGTTGCTGTGTAAGTTCTTGCACTTTTTGGAATTTCAATGGCTTTACCCCGAGCTCATTTTTCAATATTTGCCGAATGGAATATTGCGATATGTTTAGCTCACATGCCATTTTTCGGCCACTGCGACGCGGGTTTCGATGAATTCGCTTTTTTACTTTTCGAATCATTTCTGCTGATGTTGCTGTTTTCTTCCGTCCACTTCTTTGACGTCGGGCTACGATACTGGTAGTATCACGGTAACGAGCGATGGTACGAGACACAAAAGATTTATTTACATTTAAATGCTGGAGTGCTCTAACGATAGCCACTTATATGAAGAAATCACTCTATCACGCTTGAATTTCATCACGAATAACTTTTTTTCTGGGAAATTCTTACCAAAACGCTTTTGTACGCTTGTAAACAATACAATGAGCTGTCACTGGAATAATTTTAACAGCTGTCGGACGAGTGGCTTAGAAATGACAACAGTCTGAAGTTGGTTGCAGTTTTTTTCATCTCACCCTGTACCAGAGGCTAATGAATTTCAAAGGCTAATGAATTTTTTTCATACCACTACTGCATTGGCCACAAACGCCCAGGAAAATTTTCTATAAAAACCATATGTGCCTGACAGGTCCAATGATATTTTTATACGAATTATTCTGGCCCCAGAGATACATGAACATTTAAAAAAATGTGTATGAGTCCTCATGACATTTTTCTCATGTTCCAACGAACATTTTCTAAAAAAATTTATATGGGCCTTTGAAACTTAGAAATATTTTCTATGAAAATTTGTAGGGTCTTCCGAGGCTTAAAAAAAGTTCTATGAAATTTTTATAAAATTAACATGGTCCTCAGAGCAAATTTCCCATGGCAAATCCCTAGAGGCCTTACATACCCATGCATAATTCCTATACAAATTATATGTGCCTCAGAGGCCCTTGAACATTTTATACACAGATTATATATTTGAGCTTCAGAGGGTCTTCCACTTTTTCTAAATTATTATAAGGCCCATAAAATTTTTCTGTAACATATATATATGCCTCAGAGACCTTTAAGATTTTTGAGCAAATTTTTATAGGTTTCACAATTTTTATTAAAAAAATTCGCTAACACCTCGTACACTTTAAATTTTTTTAAATAGAAAATTTTCAAAGTCTTCCGGGGGACTTAACAATTCGCATAAAAATCATTGCAAATGCCCCCAAAAGCCTCAGAATTTTCATAAAGCTTAGAAAATGTTTCTATAAAAATTTGTAGGGCCTTCTGAGGCTTAAAAATGTTCTATGAAAATTTTTATAAAATTTATATGGGCCTCAGAGCAAATTTTCCTTGCCAATTTCCTATGGGCCTTAGAGACTCATGCATAATTCCTATGGAAATTAGAGGTCCTTGAACATTTTGTATACAGATTATGTACTTGAGCTTCAAAGGGTCTTACAATTCTTCTTAAACAATTATAAGGTCCATGAAATTTTTCTCTAACATTTATATGGACCTCAGAGTCCTTTAAGATTTTTAAGTAAATTTTGTAGGTTTCACAATTTTTATTAAAAAATTGCAAACACCTCTTACACTTTAAATTTTTTTTAATAGAAATTTTTTCAAAGGGGACTTAACAATTCGCATAAAAATCATTGCAAATGCACCCAAAAGCCTCTGAATTTTCATAAAGCTTAGAAAATTTTTCTATAAAAATTTGTGGGGCCTTCCGAGGCTTAAAAAAGTTCTATGAAAATTTTTATAAAATTTATATGGGCCTCAGAGCAAATTTCCCTTGCCAATTTCCTTTGGGCCTTAGAGGCCCATGCTATGAAAATTAGAGGTCCTTGAACATTTTATATACAGATTATGTACTTGAGCTTCAAAGGGTCTTACAATTTTTCTTAAACAATTATAAGGTCCATGAAATTTTTCTGTAACATTTATATGAACCTCAGCGGCTTTTAAGGTTTTTGAGTAAATATTTATAGGTTTCACAATTTTTATTAAAAAATTGCAAACACCTCTTACACTTTTAAATTTTTTAATAGAAAATTTTCAAAGGCTTCTGGGGGACATAACAACTCTTATAAAAACATTGTGTTAATGCCAAAATCGTGGGAGAAGGAAACTATGATATTTTCTTTTCTCCTTCTGCATCTCAGGTTTTCCTGATTCCTTTTTTCTTTTATTTCCTCACATACACTTTGAAATTGCCGCTTACTTATTCTTATAGGTATGCTGTGCTCTTTCATTTTCGAAACATGTCGTCTGTGCTTTCCGGACTTTTTTCCTTTTTTTTTTGCTCTTTTACTTACTACAATTCAACCATTGTTACAGCGGTAAGAATTCGTTTTCAACAAACCTAAAAATTTTCTTTCAATAAAGGATTTTCTATTGTTTAATTCAAAACTCTAATCCTTTTGTGTTTTTATTTCCATTCTTTTTTTTTTTTCCTATACATCCTGAATCCATCTGGGAGAATAGTGTTTTTTTCCACCAATATTCTTTTGGTTCGGTTTCTAAGCGCCTTCATTTTCTACAGGAAAATTACCGACGAATCCCTGTATTTTCATTTGGTCCTCCACGAACCTTTTTTAGCTTAAAAACCGCAAGCGTTCTGTTCCAGTTTGGATTAAAAACTTCGTTATTTTTCTTTTTCTTCAACATTAAGGTAGTTTGTGCCTTCGTTCTTTTACTATAAAAGTGCAAATTTTTCTGAAAATAAAAAAGTGCATTTGCCGTCGGCAAACATCATTTCGTTCAATACGCGTTTTCGGTGGAAGAGTGTAAATCATTTCGATTTTTAATATCTTAAGAGAACAGTGCAACTCCGATTGTGCAGTGATTTACTCAAAGATAATTTCTCTTACAAATTTCGCAAAAGAGCTTTATTGTTTTTCAAGTGTTTTCCATCCACTTGAAATATTCGTTCGATCATAGCTACTCAATCTAAAGTTTGGCGCTGTTTTGGTATTTGTGTGATTTTTTTTCTCGATCAACAAGTGACACAACAATTAATTTTTTTCGCGCTTTCGTTGTATGTTGTTTGACGAATTTGCAGTGTGTGGTTGTTGTTATGTTTCTTCTCTCGCCTTACTACTTATCACATCTCATCCATATGCGTATAGGGTTCACCAATTCGAAATCGACCTTTAGTACATTTTAGTATTTCACTAAACATAGGGGTTCCGCCAATTCGTTTTTTGGTATCCGTTGAACCGATTATAAACCGGTTCCTTCATTTCGAATATTTTCATTTCGAATATTTTTTTGATTTTTTGCTTTCTGCATTGAAAATAAGTTCGTTCTCAATAGTATTTTTACGTGAATAATTATATTCATTGATATGGTAATATTTTTTTCTTCAATAATTAGTTTATATTTTCTAAACGATTAATTCATTTCGTCCTCTATAAACACACGTTTATTGAAAAAGAAATATCTGTTAAATAATATTATAAAAATTTGAATAATAATTTTTTTTAATATAACTAGAGGAGGGAAAAAATTGCGTTATTTTCTTGCCCTTTCTATCTTTTTGAAACATTTTTTCGAGCTTTTGGTTTGAAATTCAGTTTTTTTGTGAAATTTTATCACCAGTTAATTTTTGTTGCCCTAAATTTGATTTCCCAGAAAGCTTTCTGTTCTGTTTTGCGATTTGGATTCTTTTTTTATTCGATTCTTCATTTCAGTTATTCTCCTCATATATCTATTCGAAGTTACTTATTCCAAAATGTCTCTCACTCTTTCATTTCGTCTTGCCGACACGATTGTGGGATTTGATTCGGATATTAGTGATAATCTCCTTCCAGTCTCTCCATTCATTCTATCAATGTTTCACATTGAAGAAATTAAGTCCATATGGGTAAGAATCCGTCCGAGTATGATACATACACCCGAGATCGTGAAATCCGAGGCAAGGAGACGAAGAGTCGGGTGATGAAGACACAGCCTTCTGAACTAGAGACAATTCGAGCTAAGTACAAGACAACGTACCTTACTACTACTGTAAGTGTATATCCCAGCTGTCTCAGTTATCCGAGAACTACAATCGGCTTCAATTCCAAAGAGTCTCCCGTGGCTCCCTCCCAGCCCTTTCCTCCATCCAATCCTGAACAGGCGAACTCAGGATATTCTTTCAATTTAACCAGCCATGGTGATACGAGGTCTTCGCCTCCGGGATATATGTCATGGCCCACATTCCGAGACATGTTCACGGCTGTGTACATAAAAAATCCTCGCCTCAGTCCAGTTGAGAAATTATTTTCATTTTAGTTCACAAGACCAAAGCGCGAAGCAAAAGAGAGTTTCAGAAGAGTCTCTCTTACTAATAGTGGTTTCAGCCAAGCTGGTCCAGCCTGTGCGATCGCTACGAGAAATCGCTACGTAAATAATCGCTCTCGGTATGGCCACTTAAAGTTTTATTCAACCTTCCTTCAGTTCCTTCTGAATCTGCTCAGAGTTTAAAACGCCTCCAAAGAGACATTATTCATGCATCTCTGTTCTCAAGACCTACGATATTGACGTGGCGAGCTGGGATCCCATTTTTATCTATCTCTGTTCTAATCGTCTACCTGATTTCCAACTTACTCTTTGGAGCATACCCTCTCGGACAAGTCCAGTATTCCACGGTGGGCGGAATGGGACACATTCCTAACAAATAGAAATCCGCACTCTAGAGTCTGTTTCAGAGATGCGAAAAGGTGTTTCAGTTCAAGTCAAAAGGAAAGTTCGGGTCGATATAAAGTCCAAATTTTCCAAAAGTTTAGTTCGTTCCAGAGTAAGGTCTCTGATCCCAAATGTCCGTTGTGTCCAAACGAGGCTCACATAATCCGCAAATGTCCGAAGTTTTTAAAAATGATTATGAAGCCGCGCATTTCTGAGATCAAACGGCAAGGACTGTGTCTCAACTCAGCTTTTCAAAAACGCATTCCGTGAAAAATTGTCCTAGCAAACATAGTTGTCTATACATGCAATAACGGCATAATACTTTCTCTTCTGCATAGAAACTCTTTTCATCTTCTTCCTCCTCAGCACCATCTACATCTAGCACTGCTCCAAATTCGAACCTCAATCCCAGCTCCGCTCCATTTTCCACATTCTGGATTACAGTCCACTAGCAGCGGAGTGGTAACTGTACAAAATTATTTTTCCAGTGTTCAGGGGGGTATTGCTAGGCACGGCGCGTGGTACAATTGTTCATAATGGTGTGACATATTTCGGCTCGCGCGCTCTTCGATTCTGGTTCCGAAGGACTTTTATTTCAGAATCATTGTTTCATAAACTTAAATTGCCTCATAAGCGCACGAGAGCTCAATTCAGTTTGAATGATTCTAATTCTGCCAGCGTACGTAAACAGTGCTCTTTCATTCTTTCTTCGCATTTGACCAACAACTTTGAATTAACGATTACTGCCTTCGTAATTCCTAAACTTTCGGGGAATCTGCCAAGTCATTCTATTCCGACTGCTTCGTTCAAAGATCTTCCAAATATTTCGTTGGCTGACCCTAACTTCTACAAGAGCTCACAAGTTGACCTACTTTTTGGCAGCGATGTCTGCCAGCCCTAATGCTTTCCAATTCCAGATCCGGTATATGCGGATGCGCGCTCTTCTGGCCCAAGAGACAGTCTTCGATGGATCTTGACGGGCCCCCATAGGTAAGAATTCGTCCAGGGTCGTCAACATAATCTCTAATTTTTGCGAAATCTCTTTGCATAAAAGTTTCACGCTTTTGGGAGGTGGAGAATCTCCACCTCATCTTTCTGAGCGGCAAGTCAAGTTCCTGAATTTTTTTGATGGCTTCAGAAACTTTTGCTTATACAGAGACATTTGAAATTCTCATAAATCTTTACAATTTTAATAGACATTTCTTTAAGGTCTCCGAGACATTAAATTAAAAAAAGTGTTATGATCTTCCGAGGTCTTTCAAACTTTCCTTGAATATTTTCATAGGCCTCAATAACTCTAGAAAGAACTCTGAGGAGCATGCAATTTTTATAGAATATTTTAAGGGATCAGTAAAGAATTAAAAAAAAAATAATTTTTATAAAAAATTTCGAAGACCTTTCAAATTTCTTGAAAAATTTCAAAGCGTTCAAAGGCGTTTAGAATATTTGCAGAAAAATTTCGAAGGTTTCCCGATGCTTTTAGAATTTTCATAATGTCCATAAGCCCCTGAGGCCTGTAGAATTTGTTCGTAGCAGTTGAGGAACATCTGAGGCCTAAAGATTTTAAGATTTACGTAGGCCTTTGAGGCCAATAGAATTTTTGAAGTAACATTTCAAAAGCATAACATACATATTTATATATATTTTATTTTTATAGGCTTCTGAGAACTATAGAGCTTTTATAGCATACATTCCAAGAGTCTTTGAGTTCTAAAGATTTTTTTTATAGATAATAGCCTTGGACCTCTGTGGCTCATAGATTTTTTTTGTTAATATAGAGTTTTTTGGTAACATTGCAGAAAATATGTATAAAACCCTATAGGATCTTTAGAATTTTTATAGAAACATTTAAAGGCTCAGAGTTATTTACAATTTTTATAGGGGCCTATTGAACTTTTATTGGAAATTTCTGTAGGAACGTCATATAAAACTTTCATATGCCTATATATCTATAAAATTGTTTAGAAAAATTCCACAGGCTTGTGAGCCCTATAAAATATTTATAAAAAATTCAATATGCCTTAAAAGTCTTTACACTTTTCTAGGAATTTTTAAAAGTTCTTAGACAATTTCAGAAAATTCTTTAGAATTTCACAAAATTTCCCAAATTTTTCATACCACCCTCGTTGAGGTATTTTTTTTTGTAAATATTCAACATCGTCATTTGAACAATGTATTTTTATTATCAAATAAAAACAATAACAAATTCAATGTGTACCACTGCCACTGCTCTCATTGTCGCCCCCCCCAACACTATTGGTGCAACAGGTTATTAATAAACAATTACATATTTATAAGAGAGAGGTGGAGGGGTAGACTCAATAACAATAAATAATGCAACAAACAAAACACCACACACGCGCACAGTGTGATTACAAATGGACCCTTATTGTTGTGTTACATTGTTACATTCGATACTAATTTAGAAAAAAAAGGGTTAAAGTACCCGATAAGAATTGAGTCAATAAACTTATAAAATATTAAACAACATACATCACCATGTTACATGATGATTTAATTAATTGACAATGGAAATGAGATGAGAATTAAATTATAATTAAACGAGGTTTTTGGTTTGGAAGACATTTTATGAGGGGCTAAAAAGATGGAGGACTACTTAAGGGTTCTTCTGTGGGCACAGGGACTTTGAGCCGTTTTTATACCCTCCACCATACTATGGAGGGTATATTAGCTTTGTCATTCCGTTTGTAACTCCTCGAAATACCTCGAAATAATATTCTTGATCAGAGTAAAATTCTAAGTCGATTTAGCGACGTCCGTCTGTCTGTTGTAATCACGCTATCTTTCGAACGAATTGAGATATAAGGCTAAATTTTGCACACATGTTTTTTTTCAGTAGGTAGGTTAAGTTCGTAAATTTGCCATGTAGTTCCACGTTTTCATATAGCCCCCATATAACGGTGCCTCCCGATATTCGGTATTTGGATGATTTTAGCGACATTATTCACCGGAATTGTTTCAAATTTGGTATTTGATGGTCGTAGTGGATACTACAGCCTAAGACAGAAAATTGTCTGTGCAGGTCCACGTCTTCGTATAGCCCCCATATAACGGTACCTTCCTATATTCGGTATTTTAATGATTTTAGCGTCATCAAATTACGTATTTAGAGTTCGGAATGGAAACTACAGTCTGTGACAGAAAATTGTCTATGCAGGTCCTGGTTCGCATAGGCCCCATATATCAGTACCTCCTTATATTTTATATAAATGTTTTGACAAGTTTAGGTACAATACTCACCGAAATTGTTTGAAATCCAGGTCCAGGTCTTCGTATAGCTCTGATATAATGGTACCTCCCTATGTACGGTATTTTGATGATTTTAGCTACATTATTCACCGTTTATTTCAAGTTTCGAATTTGAATATGGTAATGGCTTGTGAACAGACCCTAATATAACAGCTATATTAGGTATTTTTAAGATGTTAGCAGAATTTTTGGCGAATGTTATCCTTTTCGAAAATTTCCAAATTTGTTCTAAATGGTGGAGGGTATTCAAAGTTCGGCCCGGCCGAATTTACTGTTTTTTACTTGTTATTTTAATAGATAGTATGTTCCATACAATTTAGTGCCAGAAGATGATTTCGAGTGTGCCTCAAATGCGGTCTACGTTTAGTCTAATTTTCACAAAACCCTTTTCAATTTTTTTTTGAAGGCTTCAGAAACTTTTGCTTATACATTTTTAAAAGCCTCAGAGACATTTGAAATTTTCATAAATCTTTACAATTTTAATAGACA
The DNA here is from genome assembly GCF_030504385.1 of Musca domestica. Classification (NCBI taxonomy): domain Eukaryota; kingdom Metazoa; phylum Arthropoda; class Insecta; order Diptera; family Muscidae; genus Musca; species Musca domestica. Next base: position 12,986,195 of record NW_026712219.1, on the reverse strand, counting down.
TTTCTTTAAGGTCTCCGAGAGTTTAAATAAAAAAAAGTGTTATGATCTTCCGAGGTCTTTCAAATTTTCCTTGAATATTTTCATAGGCCTCTGAGTCTTTTCAAGTGTTCAAAACTCTAGAAAGAACTCTGAGGAGCATGCAATTTTCATAGAATATTTTAAAGGGATCAGTAAAGAATTTCAAAAAAAAAAAAAATGTTCATAGGCTTCTGAGATCTATAGAATTTTAATGAAAATGTACATAAAGTCCGGAGGCTTACAGACATTTTTATAAAAATTCTTAAGGCCTCTAAGACGGTTGGAAATTTAGAGTTCAGAGTCCAAAAAAAATCTTTGTAGATAATTTCTATAGGCCTTAGAGGACTTAACAATAATTCAAAGGTCTTTATAATTTTTATAGAACATTTGAAGGCCTATGGAGGCTTTTCAAATTTCTTGAAAAAGTTTCAAAGCTTTCAACGGCTTTTAACATTTTATAGGAAAATGTTGAGGTTTCCCGAAGCTTTTAGAATTTTAATAAAAAATGTCTATAAGCCCCTGGAGTAACAGTAACAGCTAAGACCTATAGAAGTCTATTTAAGATTTACATAGACTTCTGAGGCCTATAGAATTTTCGAAGTAAGGTAACAGAAGCCTCAGAGGCATATGTAATTTTTAATACAATTTTATAGTCTCCTGGGAACTACAGACTTAAAGAGTTTTTAGAAGCCCCTGATGTCTGTAGTAACAGTGTCTTTTAGTTGAGGGTCATCTAAGGCTTATAGAATTTTATTTTAAGATTTACATTGAACTAGGACTTAATAGAAAAATATTCAAGTTCCTGAGTTCTAAGGCCTATGGGATATTTATAAAATATTTCATTGGCCTGTAGGATCTATAGAATTTTTATAGAAAATTTCTCATGCCTCTGGCCGAGAAGCATTTACAATTTTTATAGGCGCCATAAACCTTTTTTCAAAATTTCCGTAGGACTCTTTGCGCCATCTATTTTTTTCTGAAAATCTATAAATTATTGAAAAAATTCAGTAGACCTTTAAGACCTAATTTATATTTATTAAAAAATCTACAGGTCTCAAAGATCTATACAACAATCATATTCATTTATATAGGCCTCAGACAATTTCTGAAAATTCTTTAGAATTTTCACAAAATTTCCCAAATTTTTCATACCACCCTCGTTGAGGTATTTTTTTTGTAAATATTCAACATTGTCATTTGAACAATGTATTTTTATCAAATAATAAACAATAACAAATTCAATGTGTACACTGCCACTGCTCTCATTGTCGCCCCCCCAACACTATTTGGTGCAACAGGTTATTAATAAACAATTACATATTTATAAGAGAGAGGTGGAGGGGTAGACTCAATAACAATAAATAATGCAACAAACAAAACACCACACACGCGCACAGTGTGTGATTACAAATGGACCCTTATTGTTGTGTTACATTGTTACATTCGATACTAATTTAGAAAAAAAAGGGTTAAAGTACCCGATAAGAATTGAGTCAATAAACTTATAAAACATTGAACAACATACATCACCATGTTACATGATGATTTAATTAATTGACAATGGAAGTGAGATGAGGATTAAATAAGAATTAAACGAGGCTTTGGGTTGGGAAGAGCTTTTATGAGGGGGGTAAAAAGATGGAGGACTATTAAGGGTTCTTCTGTGGGCACAGGGACTTTGAGCTGTTTTTGGTTTTTAATAGAAGTCATTTGAAGAGGTATTCTACATACAGATGACCTACCAGGGAACCTCCAAAAAGCTTTTATAAATAATCTACCAAGAAAGAGGACTTGACTTTTGAAATGATATTGTTTCTTACGTCAATTTTGTGTTGACAGTTTGTGACACCTCCCAAAAAAACATCTCAGCCACTTCATTCATCCAAATATTGATTAGTTCAAATCAATTTAAAAATTGATCACACCAACAATTTATGGGCACACACACACTCAAATATCCAACAAGAAAAAATATTAATGAATTCCAAAAAAATAAAAAAAAAAAAACAATTCTAGGAAATGAAACTCAATTCCATCTCTCTCTCTCTCTCGCTCTCTGGTGGCATCTCACGAAAACATTTCAATTGTCATATCTTGATGTTCATGTCGACGATGATGCCGACAATGTTATTAATTGAAAAATAAAAAAATAATAAACAATACAAATTTCCTATTTTGTCTTTTTGTGTTTTCTCTCATCTCTTCCCTTTTTGACTGCCTCCCCTGCCTGTCGCAATAATTTTAAAGTCTCCCGTACCAGAGAAGGCCCAACTTAATTGAGATAGTGCCTTTCTATACCACCGGATGCTGGCGTAGAAAAAAGGTACAGTCATTTGTTAATTAATTAATATTAATAATGATGATGATGTAATATATATTGCTAGGACAATATTCAAATATGCTATAAATATTTTATAAAACACGTTTTCCTCTTCTAGCCTTCTGCTTCCAAGCTTCCCTTTTTCGGCTTTATTTCCCATAGCCTCCTAGATTAAGGTGTTGCTATATTTCACTTGAAAACTTTATTCCTAAGCTTATTTGCCAGCAAAACAAGTATATCAATTTATTTCATGTCCAAATTAATATAAGGGTGGATCGGAAAACAAAAAAAAATCTACGAAAAAAGTCTCCTCCGAGACCTTTGACAATTTTCTATTAAAATTCTAAAAAGCCACCCAAGAGGCCTCATCGAGGCTTTTGAAAATTTTCTATGAAAATTCTAAAAAGCCTCCTCCAGGCTTTTGAAAATTTTCTATGAAAATTCTAAAAAGCCTCCTCCCAGGCTTTTGGAAATTTTCTATGAAAATTCTAAAAGCCTCCTCCGAGGCTTTTGGAAATTTTCTATGAAAATTCTACGAAGCCTTCCTCCGAGGCTTTTGGAAATTTTCTATGAAATTCTACGAAGCCTCCTCCGAGGCTTTTGGAAATTTCTATGAAAATCTACGAAGCCTCCTCCGAGGCCTTTGAAAATTTTCTATGGAAAATTCTACGAAGCCTCCTCCGAGGCTTTTGGAAATTTTCTATGAAAATTCTACGAAGCCTCCTCCGAGGCCTTTGAAAATTTTCTATGAAAATTCTAAAAGAGACTCCTCCGAGGCCTTTGAAAATTTTCTATGAAAATTCTAAAAGAGACTCCTCCGAGGCCTTTGAAAATTTTCTATGAAAATTCTAAAAGAGACTCCTCCGAGGCCTTTGAAAATTTTCTATGAAAATTCTAAAAGAGCCTCCTCCGAGGCCTTTGAAAATTTTCTATGAAAATTCTATAAGAGCCTCCTCCGAGGCCTTTGAAAATTTTCTATGAAATTCTAAAAGAGCCTCCTCCGAGGCCTTTGAAAATTTTTTTATGAAAATTCTAAAAGAGCCTCCTCCGAGGCCTTTGAAAATTTTTTATGAAAATTCTAAAAGAGCCTCCTCCGAGGCCTTTGAATATTTTCTATGAAAATTCTAAAAGAGCCTTCTCCGAGGCCTTTGACAATTTTCTTTGAAAATTCTAAAAGAGCCTTCTCCGAGGCCTTTGAAAATTTTCTTTGAAAATTCTAAAAGAGCCTTCTCCGAGGCCTTTGAAAATTTTCTTTGAAATTCTAAAAAGCCTCCTCCGAGGCCTTTGAAAATTTTCTATGAAAATTCTAAAAAGCCTCCTCCGAGGCCTTTGAAAATTTTCTATGAAAATTCTAAACGAGCCTCCTTCGAGGCCTTTGAAAATTTTCTATGAAAATTCTAAAAGAGCCTCCTCCGAAGCTTTTGGAAATTTTCTATGAAAATTCGAAAAAAAGCCTCCTCCGAGGTCTTTGAAAATTTTCTATGAATACTGTAAAAGAAAAATTTCAAAGGCTTCCAGAGGCCTTTAGAATTTTCATAGACAATTTTTAAAGGCTTCCAGAGGCCTTTAGAATTTTCATAGAAAATGTTCAATGGCTTCCAGAGGCCTTTAGAATATTCATACAAAAATTTCAAAGGCTTTCAGAGGCCTTTGGAATTGTTTCTATTCTAGAAAATTTTAAAGACCCTCAGATTTAGGATAGGCTTCTTTAGGCTTTCGTAGAAATTGTCCAAAGGTCTCCAGAGATCTTTATAATTTTTAAAGAAAAGGTCCCGGAAATCTTTACAATTTTTATAAAAATTTCAAAGGCCTAGATCCCTTTCCTGGTATCCCTGGAATTTCCTCAGAGATTTTTCTGATGCCTCGGAGACCTACATTTTTTTCAGTTTGTTTTTACATTTTTCCAAAAGCAATAAAATTTTGTTCCACCCTAACATTTTATAATTCTACAATTTAACACCCTAATAAGTACCTATTTTTTTCTAAAAAGTTTTGTTTTGTTAGCTCATTTCTTTTGCTCGAATCGAATTTCATACCCTCACCCCCAACCACCCATATATGCTACTCATGTTGTTATTGTTGTTGTTATTATATATTTTCTATCTTTCGCTTGCTTACTTCTTCGTAGTAGGCTTAAACGCCCACGTGCCCACTTACTCGCAATTTTGCCCGGTCGTTGTTTTGTAAAAGAACAACAACAAAACCTAGCACAAAATGACACACCTACTACTCCCATCTCTGCCCCCACCATTTTTTTTGGGTGTAGTTCTTTTTTTTTTCTTGTTTGCCATTCGGATTTAATTTCAATTCATGAATAAAAGTAAACAGGAAAGAAGCAGATATACGGACAGACGGATGGAGGAGCGTTCTTCGGCAAACGCAGCGGATGATTTAAAGTTTATCTAGGATTTATTTGCATTGGTTTTGCGTTACAACGTTAAATGATATTGAAAACGATTGTATTTCTGGGTCAAATAGGTTTATTAGTTGTTAATTGCCATTTTGGGTAGGGAAATTAAAAAGGGAAGGAGGAAGGAATGAAATCGATATGAGGGACCTATAGAAGGAAGCTTTTAAAATACACAGAGAAGTTTTTTTTTCAGAGAGAGGTCGCCTATGTGTAAAGAAGATTTATAAGAGATAACCTAATTTGAAAAAAAATTTCAAAATAGGATAACAGGAAAAAATACAATAGGTCGCCGAAGGACCCTTTACAACATACCGAAATAAGCCAATATCACAGCAATGGTAGTCGATAGATCATTGGTAGGTTTTCGATACGCCGTCGAAAAGTTGTAGATTTTCCTTAGCTAGCTATCTTGATTAATCATTGATAGGACGTCGATAGTTTCTTGAGAAACTGTCCATATAACGACGTTTAATTGTCGGTAGGGCCGTCGAAGTGATCCGCCTGTGGAAATCACTCTTCCTTCCGAACGAAATGAAGTAGGTTGATAAAATGTTACTCAAATGTATATTATGTCTGTAGCACTTTTGGTATTGAAAATGGGATATGTAGGTCCACGTTTTGGTATAGCTCACACATAAAATGGTACCTCCCGATATTCGGTATTTTGATGATTTTAGCGACATTATTCACCGGAATTGTTTCAAATTTGGTATTTGAAGTTCGTAATGGATACTACAACCTGAGACAGGAAATTGTCTGTGTAGGTCTACGTCTTCGTATAGCCACCATATAACGGCACCTCCTGATATTCGGTATTTTGACGATTTTAGGGACATATTCATCGGAATTGTTTCAAATTTGGTATTTAAAGTTCGTAATGTATTCTACAACCTATGACAAAAATTGTCTGTACAGGTCCACGTCTGCGTATAGTTTCCATATAACGGTACCACCCGATATTCGGTATTTTGATGATTTTAGGGACATTATACACTGGAATTGTTTCAAATTTAGTATTTGAAATTCGTAATAAATACTACAGCCTATGACAGAAAATTATCTGTGCAGGTCCACGCCTGCGTATAGTTTCCATATAACGGTACCTCCTGATATTCAGTATTTTAATGATTTTAGCGACATTATTCACCGGAATTGTTTCAAATTTGGTATTTGAAGTTCGCAATGGATACTACAAAAATAACTTATATCAGTCCATGTATTAACAGAATCTCTATATGTCCATTCTTGTATGATTAAAGGTCCTGAACAAATCGAAAAGGCCGTAATTTGGTGTTTTGAAATCCTTATTGTCACAAAAATTTTGGTGTGTACCAAGTATTGGGAACCAAATTTTGTATGGGGTAGAACCCATATCGCAAAAATATTCAGTAATATTAGAGTTTTAGCATACCTGACTCTGGGCCCAAACCCAAAAAATTTTTATATATGGCTCTAAGCTTTGGGAACCAAATTTCATATTGGGTAGAACCCATATCGCCAAAATATTCAGTAATAATTTCGTTTTTGGCATTCCAGATCCTGAGCCCAAAACCCGAATTATTAAGACTTCTGTGATTAATCGATTTTTAACAAAATGTACATTTTTATTAAATCTTGTTCCCCTGTGACCCAAACATATCCATGATATTCGAATTACAATCTACAAAGTGTCGGCATTTTCTCTTTCGTGACGAGCATTAAAAAGCTATTGCTTTGATTTTGTAAAATTACATGCCCCTTTCAGATTTGACCTATTGACATGTTAAATTCGTTAGTGACATGTACATGTGTGTGTGTGTGCATTTAGATAAATTGCAAAACGAACGAAGTAACAAAAGCAAACTGCAGTATAACAAACCAGTAAAGAAAGTCTTAAAGTCGGGCGGGGCCGACTTTATGATACCCTACACCACTTTGCTAATTTAGTAGAGCTCCACATAACAATTAAAAGTTTTTATGGGAGAACTCAATCATCCACGCTATGATTATAAATATAATTTAAAGTTCAAAGGACTAAATATGCCGAAGCATTTGTATCTTTTAAATTCGGACTTGTATTGCCCATTTGGTGCACAATTAATTTGAAATCGGATGAAGATATATATGGGAGCTATATCCAAATCGGAACCGATCTCGATAAAATTTGGCAAAGATATTTCTGAGCTGTATTTGATATATTTCCTCAAATATCGTTCTTACGGAGTGCACACCACGGCTGTGGGTAACCAATATAACAAATCGGATGAACAGTATATATGGAAGCTATAGCTATATCTGAACCGATCTTCACCAAATTTGACATACTAGATTCTAGACTCAATTCGATCGTAAGTGCCAAATTCCATCCCATTTGGACAAATATTAGACGTTTGGTGAAACAATAAAAAGTAAATCGGACGAAGTTATATATGGGAGCTATATCCAAATCTGAACCGATCTCGATAAAATTTAGCAAATGTATTTCGGAGCGGTATTTGATATAAATTTCCCCAAATATTGTTGTTGCAGAGTGCATATTACGGCTGCGGAGGACAAACATAACAAATCGGATGAACAGTATATATGGGAGCTATAGCTATATCTGAACCGATCTTCACCAAATTTGACATACTAGCTTCTAGACTCAATTCGGCAGTAAGTGCCAAATTCCATCCCATTCGGACAAATATTTGACGTTTGATGCGCAATAAAAGGTAAATCGGACGAAGTTATATATGGGTGCTATATCCAAATCCGGACCAATCTCGATAAAATTTTGCAAATGTATTTCTGAGCTGCATTTGATATCTTTCCCCAAATATTGTTGTTGCAGAGTGCATATTACGGCTGCGGAGGACAAAAATAACAAATCGGATGAACAATATATATGAGAGCTATAGCTATATCTGAACCGATATTCACCAAATTTGACATAGACTTCTCTTCTAGACTTAATTCGGTCGTAAGTGCCAAATTCCATCACATTTGGACAAATATTAGACGTTTGATGCGCAATAAAAGGTAAATCGGACGAAGTTATGTATGGGAGCTATATCCAAATCTGAACCGATCTCGATAAAATTTGGCAAAGATATTTCTGAGCTGTATGTGATATATTTCCCTGAAAATCGTTCTTACGCAGTGCACACTACGGCTGTGGGTAACAAATATAACAAATCGGACGAACAGTATATGTAGGAGCTATAGCTATATCTGAACCGATCTTCACCAAATTTGACATACTAGCTTCTAGACTCAATTCGGTCGTAAGTGCCAAATTTCATCCCATTTGGGCAAATATTAGACGTTTGGTGCACAATTAAAGGTAAATCGGACGAAGTTATATATGGGAGCTATATTCAAATCTGAACCGATCTCAATAAAATTAAGCAAAGGTATTTCTGAGCTGTATTTGATATATTTCCCCAAATATTGTTGTTACAGAGTGCATATTACGGCTGCGGGGGACAAAAATAAAAAATCGGATGAACAATATATAAGGGAGCTATAGCTATATCTGAACCGATTTCGATCAAATTTGACATACTAGCTTCTAGACCTAATTCGGTCATAAGTGCCAAATTCCATCACATTTTGACAAATATTTGACGTTTGATGCGCAATAAAAGGTAAATCGGACGAAGTTATATATGGGAGCTATATCCAAATCTGAACCGATCTCGATAAAATTTAGCAAATGTATTTCTGAGCTGTATTTGAAATATTTCCCCAAATATTGTTGTAACAGAGTGCATATTATGGCTGCGGAGGACAAAAATAACAAATCGGATGAACAATATATATGGGAGCTATAGCTATATCTGAACCGATTTCGATTAAATTTGGCATACTTATTTTCAGGCCTAATTTGGTTGTATGTGTAAAATTCCATACCATTTGGTCTGATATTACACGTTTGGTGCACAATATAAGGCAAATCGGACGAAGATATATATGGGAGCTATATCTAAATTTTGATCGATTATCTCCAATTTCAATAGGGTTCGTCCTTGGGCCAAACAAAAGATCTTTGCAAAATTTCATCTGGATCGGGCAATAAATGCGACCTGTACTTTGTTTACAAAAATAAATGAATGGACGGACGGACAGACAGACGGACGGACAGACGGACGGACATGTATAAATCGACTAAGAATATTATTCTATGCAGATCATCGAAAGGAACTATGGGTCTATCTCGTTTCCTATTGCCTGTTACAAACAAATGCAAAAAGACATAATACCCGGACCACCTTGTGGTTTAGGGTATAAAAATTAAATATGACGAGGCCAGAACAAAAACCACGAGGCTAATAACAGCATTTGTCCGACTTATATAATTAAAGTCTGAGGTCTGAATTTTAAATCAATAGACCCAGAATCAGATTTTGAGAGATTTTGAAATACCACTGTGATTTCCGACATGCATATGCCCTTTTGTACATATGTTTTTTTTGGGCATTTTCCAAGCACTGGCCACATTGTTGCAATTTGGAAAATGATGAAATATTGATAAGACATAACGATTTTCGTTTTTCACAACAATTTTGAATGGGACGTTTTTTTCTTTTTTTCATTGTTCGTTTGGTTTCGTTTTGGACACTTGAATGTCAGGCGGCTGGCGGCGGCCAGTCAAACAAAAGGAAACCACTTCATGCACATTTGTTTTCCATTTTCATTGCAAAATTACAAATACAATAACAATAAGAAATTGTTATTTTCCGGCTATTATTGTTTTGCTTTGGTAATAGTTGTTGTTGTTGATTTTCAAATTTTACAAAATTACTATGAAACAATTTCGATTGCATTATTTCGAGCTTAATGTTTTTGTTGTTGATGATTAAAAACGATAAATTTTTGTTTTTGTTGTTTTTTTTTGTTTTTCTTTTTTTTTGTAATAAATTCCGCTTCTGCTCTATAATTATTATTAGCAAAAAGCGGGTTTGACTCACACATTTTTCATTTATAAAATAATATATCTAATTTTTCTCTCTTCTCCTCCTTCCTCCTTTTCATTACAGTCGAATAAACCGCAGACAACAACAACAACGAGCGCTTCAGCCAATGGCGGCAATCACCTAATATCATCGAGCGGCGATCGCGTACCGCCCATCGGTGGCTATCAATGGCCAACGGATCAGACACCTGGTGTTATGGGTCTGAAAAATCATGGCAATACCTGTTTCATGAATGCCGTCTTACAATGCCTTAGCCATACGGATATATTGGCGGAGTATTTTGTTTTAGATCAATATAAGGTAATTACAACAACAATAACAATATTACAAAAACAATAAAATCAAAACAATCAGAGAAAATAAGAAGAACATGTAAAAAAGCAGTAAGTCCGGCCGGGCCGAACTTTGAATACCCTCCACCATTTGGAACGAATTAGAAAATTTTCCAAGAAAAATAAAATCCATTGAAAATTCTGTTAAAATCTTTAAAATACCTAATATCGGAAAGTGCCGATATATGGGGTGACATACGATATTGTGGACCTATATAGACACATCTATGTCTGGGGGTAAAGTACTCACAAAGAACTCCTTGTGTGGATTTTCAGATAATTCCATTGAAAATTGTGACTGAAATCATCAAAATCCCGAATATCAGAGGGTACCGTTATATGGGGGATATACGATATTGTGGACCTGTATAGACAAATCCCTTTCAGGGGTTAAAGTGCTCACAAAGAACTCCTTGTGTAGAATTTCAGACAATTCCATTGAAAAATGTGGCTGAAATCATCAAAATACCGAATATCGGAGGGTACCGTTATATGGGGGATATATACCGTTATATCAGGGAGTAAAGTACTCACAAAGAATTCCTTGTGTAGAATTTCAGAGAATTCCTTTAAAAAATGTGGCTAAAATCATCAAAATACCGAATATCGGTGGGGTACCGCTATATGGTGGCTATACGATATCGTGGACCTATATAGATAATTCTCTTCCAAGGGATAAAGTACTTACAAGGAACTTCTTGTGCGGATTTTCAGATCATTTTATTAGAAAATGTGGCTAAAATCATTAAAATACCGAATACCGAGGTGTACCGTTATATGGGGGCTATACGATATTGTCGACCTATATAGATAATTCTCTTCCGAGGTATAAAGTACCCACAAAGAACCTCTTGTGTGGAATTTCAGACAATTCCGTTGAAAAATGTGGGTAAAATCATCAAAATACCGAATATCGGGGTGTACCGTTATATGGGGGCTATACGATATCGTGGACCGATATAGCCAATCTTCTAACTTGTCCTGCCTGCAAACAAAAGATAGATCTGGGCAAAACTTTAGCTTTCTATCTTAATTTGTTTAGCCTGTAGGGTGATTACAACAGACGGACAGACGGACGGACAGTGCTCGTCTTAGAATTTTACGCTGATCAAGAATATATATACTTTGTTGGGTCTAAAATGATTATTTCGATGAGTTACAAACGGAATGACGAACTTAATATACCATCCATACTATGTTTGGTGGAGGGTATAAATTATGAATTTATAGCCGAAAATTTTTAGGTATGGCTAAATTGGTTAACTTAAAAATGTCCGAAGTTTTTTAGGCTTTGTCTGAATCTATAAAAAAAACTGAAAGCCTTTGCTATGTAGTTTTCTATGCGTTACGAACCCATAATATATGCAACACAGATGGAAGAGAAACAATCTGATTTGAAAATATCGTTTTTTTTTTTTTTTTTCAATATTTTGTGGCCTATATCTTAGGATCTAAGAAGGGTATGCGTCTGTGGCACATGTTTCAAAATTTCTACAATGAAATATTTATGTAAAGATTCATAAACATCCATTTTCGGAAAGTATATGAATCGCCTCTCTAAAGAAACCTTCGGTATACGAGTATCCTTACGTTAAAAATAGATTTTTATACCCTACACCACATAGTGGTAAGGGTGTTATGACTTTGTGCATTTGTTTTGTAACATGTAGAAGGAAGCGAGATCGACTCATAGTTACTTTTGAGAATCTTCATAGAATCGCTTTCTGAGTGGATTTATGCATGTCAGTCCGTCTCTCCGTCCGTCTGTAAATGTATTTTTCTGAACAAAATGCAGGTCGCATTTATTATCCGATTGAGATGAAATTTTCCAAACAGTATTTGTTTGGCCCAGGGACGAACTCTATTGAAATTGAGAATCGGTTCAAATTTAGATATAGCTCCCATATATATCTTCAACGGATTTCGAGTTACTTGTGCACCAAATGGCAAATATCAGTCCAAATGAGCTGAATTTTGACACTTCGGACCAAATTCAGTCTATAAATAAGTACGTCAAATTTTTGAAAATCGGTTCAGGTATAGCTACAGCTCTCATGTATACAGGGTGAGATAAAAAAAACTGCAACAAAGTCAAGCGCCATAATTTTTACATTTTTTTTTTAAATTTTATTGAATGAAAGCAGAAAATATCGGAAATGGCATTAAATTTTCGAATAAGTTTAGATTTGTTCGAATTGTTCGCCTTTGGCACGAATTATGGCCTTTAAACGGTCAATGAAACCGTCACACGCTGTGTTGCTCTACGGTATTCTGGCCCATTCCCGGCGAAGCGCTTGCTTGAGGTGATCGACACATTGGTATTTGTTAGTGCCAACCTTGCTTTCTAAAATACTCCAGACACAATAGTCCAACGGATTGGTATCCGGAGATTTTGATGGCCATTGTGAACTGGAAATGAAGCGAGGAACCTCATTTTGTAACCATTCTTGGGTGCTGCGTGCTGAGTGCGATGGTGCTGAGTCCTGTTGGAGTGGCCAAGGACTGCGGCTAAAATGTTTGCGTGCCCAAGGCTTTAATACACCCTCCAGAATATTTTCGCGATAATATTCGGCATTCATTCTGATGCCACGGTCGATTAATACGAGCGAAGAGCGACCATCGGCTGTTATGGCGGCCCACATCATCAACATGGCAGACGTTTGAGAGCTGGTGGCCAACCGAAGGTGCACATTTTCAGCTGACTTCTTTGGCAAGTAAACACGATCATTTTGTTTGCTTACAAACTGCTGGATAACAAATAGTTTCTCATCGGAGAAAACCAAATTCGGCAGTTCACCACTTTCGGCCAAGCGAAGCAACTCTTTTGCTCTTTTGAGTCTATTTTCTTCTGTTGCGGTGTAAGTTCTTGCACTTTTTGGAATTTCAATGGCTTTACTCCGAGCTCATTTTTCAATATGTGCCGAATGAAATATTGCAATATGTTCAGCTCACGATCCATTTTTCGGCCACAGTGACGCGGGTTTCGATCAAGTCGCTTCTTTACTTTTCAAACCATTTCTGCTGATGTTGCTGTTCCGTTCTTCCGTCCACTTCCTTGACGTCAGGCTAAGCTACCAGTATCACGGTAACGAGCGATGGTACGAGACACAAACGATTTATTCACATTTAAATGCTGGAGGGCTCTAAAGATGGCCACTTGTGGTTTTCCAGCCAAATATAAAGAAATCACACTATCACACTTGAATTTCATCACGAATAATTTTTTTCTGGATGGAATGGAATGGAATCGAATGTTAATTTCGGGTTTTATGAGCTTCACGGACATTTAAAATTTTGAGGTACCAAAAGGAGGTATCAAAAAGGAGGTACCAAAAGGAGTGGACTGATATATTTCATCTTCACACCAGACCTTGGGTTAATAAAAATATTGTGATGTGTGTAATTTGAAGACAATCGGACTCTTACATAACATTTTATAAAAGTTTTAATTATTCAAAATTTTGACTATTTGTGGGTGAGATACTTAATGGAGACCGATATTGTCCATTTTTGCACCTGACCTAGCACTGATGCAAATATTAGGATTTGCAAAGTTGGAGCCAAATCGTATTATCCTCTCTCTTTCTGTATAGGAAAATATTTTTTTTTTTGAAAATGTTGACCTTTTGTAGGGAAGGTATCAAAGGGAGTGGACCTATATTGCCATCTCCGAACTCGATCTAAGTTTGGTAATAATATTACCAAGTTTGGACCAAATCAGATATTTCCTTCGAGAGTTATCGTGCGCACCAGCGAGCCAGACAGAAAGGCGGACGGACGGATGGGCATCGCTATATCGACTCCAAATGTCCTGAAAAGGATTTGGTCCAAAGAGACCTAGGGTCTAAAATCGTTATTTCGATTATCGTGCGCACCAGCCAGCCAAACATAAAGACGGATGGACATCGCTAGATCGACACCAAATGTCCTAAATCGAATTTGGTGCAAAGAGACCTAGCACGTTTTGGCCTTATAAAATAATATATACGCTATGTAGCCATATGGCTGAGGATGAGGTACAAATTTCCATACTATGCCATTTTTTGACCACTTCACTCCAGAAATTAATCGCAGGCCAAATTTCGTGATATACAAGTTTCTACAACATACTTCATGCCGAATACCTCGCAGTAGTGTCGGGGGTACTTAGAATTCACTTAATTCTAAAAAGTTATTAATTCTCCTTCGGAAAGAGTACTTTCAATATTATCCCAAAATTTATAAAACCGAATTCGGCACTAATTTAATGACTCGCAACGATACCTACGAAATTTCAGCATTCTAGCAATTTCGCCTTCAAAAGCCCACCGTTTCATACTCCTTGACGTTTTCGAAGCCTCTCACACCTATGGTCACCTTCATGTTAATAATTAAAGTTCTGGCTCAACTCCATTTTATTTAGTACTTTTAAACGTCTTTAATGTGAGATACATTTTTAAAGTCTCCTCTACAAAGAAGACTTTGAACAGACCTTCCCATCTTCCCATACCCTACATCTACAGCGTAACATTTTTTGATACATAATTCAAAACTACGAAAGTGGTTCCCCCCAAAAAAATGTTTACTTGACTTGTATTTAGATATGAATTACGCAATTCTTCATTAATTCCAAAATACTATAATTAATGCCTAATAAAATGACAATTAAAAAAGAATATCGTTTTTATTCTCTTTCTTTTTTTATTGTTATTTGAATAATATTTGGAATATAAACAGGCATACAGTGGAGCGCAAAAGTGGGTGGAACTAGTTTGGAACAAATTTTAAATCTAACCACAATAAAATGCATTCTTCTGTAGCCTTGTCCGATGGTAGCAAAACCACGTCTTTTATCTTGGAAATTGTATTAAGCCATAAATAAATGACATTGAAATGCAAATTGTTTCTAATCACCGCAGACATCAGACCAATAATTCATGTTTTATATTTATTATAATTATTTTTTTTTTAATAAAAAAGAAGTGAATAATGCAGATATTAAGTCATCGGCTTATTATTGGTTTGAGAGAAGTCCATGGGGGTCTCCGAACCATAAAGACCCATGGATGTCTGTATGAGTCATATGGAAGATTCCCTTTCCAAACACGGTCTGTAAAAGGTCTTCTACACAAACCAAAACAATAAACGAGTAATGAAAGGTCAAAAGTCGGGCGGGCGGGCCATGAACGTATCATGGCTTTAGAGTAGTCAAAATTCGCGAACTATATACAACTCTTAATCAATTTTCCACAAATTTGACTAGTACCAAACCTAAGGGGGACGAAGATATATAGGGAAGCTATATTCAAATCTGATCCGACCTTGATAAAATTTGAATCATTTATTGCTAGGTTGAATCTAATATCTGGTACCAAATATCATTTTCATGGGATGTATATTGCGAATGTGAGGGACTTAAACTCCAAAATCGGATAAAATATATATATGGGAGCTATAGCTCTATCTGAAGCGATTTTCAACAATTTTTAAGTATTAACTTCTTGAATGAATTCGCTTGGAAGTACAACATTTCACTCAGTTTGGGCTGAAATTAGTCATTTGGTGCACAAGAAACCTAAAATCGGATGAAGATATGGGAGCTATATCCAAATCTGAACCGATCTTGATAAAATTTGATCTATGGGTTGCTAGGCTGTATCTGATATCTGGTGCTAAATATCAGTCTTGTGGAGTGCATATAACGAATGTAAGGGAATTAAACACCAAAATCGGATGAAACATATATATGGGAGCTATAACTATATCTGAACCGATTTTCACCAAATTTAAAGCACATGCTTGTAGGCTGAATTCGGTCGGATGCAGCAAAATTTCCACCATTTCGACTAATATTAGCCATTTGGTGCACAAGAAACCTAAAATCGGAAAAAGATATACATGGGAGCTATATCTAAATTTAGACCGATTTTCACAAATTTCAATAGGGTTCGTCCCTGAGCCAAACAAATGTTATTTAGAAAATTTCATCTCAATCGAATAATAAATGCGACCTGCATTTTGTTTACAAAAATACATGGACAGACTGACGGACGGACGGACATGCATAAATCGACTCAAAATGCGATTCTATGCAGATCCTGAAAAATAACTATAGGTCTATCTCGTTTCCTTCTCTATGTTACCACTATGTGGTGTAGGGTATAAAAATATTTATTGGAGCAATATACAGGGTTAGATTTGTGCTGTCATTCTCAAGCCGCTCGTCCGACAGCTGTTAAAATTATTCCAGTGACAGTGAATTTTCCAGAAAAAAATTTTTTTCGTGATGGAGTTCAAGCGTGATAGCGTGATTTCTCTTTATTTGGCTGGAATACCACAAGTGGCTATCGTTAGAGCACTCCAGCATTTAAATGTGAATAAATCGTTTGTGTCTCGTACCATCGCTCGTTACCGTGATACTGGTAGCATAGCCTGACGTCAAGAAAGAGGACGGAACAGCAACATCAGCAGAAATGGTTAGAAAAGTAAAGAAGCGACTTGATCGAAACCCGCATCGCAATGGGCGAAAAATGACTCGTGAGTTGGACATATGGCAATATTCCATTTGGCAAATATGGAAAAATGAGCTCGGGATAAAGCCATTGAGATTCCAAAAAGTGCAAGAACTTACACCCCAACAGAAAAAAATAGACTCAAAAGACCTAAAAAGTTGCTTTGCTTGGTCGAAAGTGGTAAATTGCCGAATTTGGGTTTCTCCGATGAGAAAACATTCGTTGTCCAGCATGTTTACTTGCCAAAGAGGTCAGCTGAAAATGTGCATCTTCGGTTGGCTACCAGAACTCAAGCGCCGGCCATGGTGATGGTGTGGGCCGCCATAACAGCCGATGGTCGCTCTCCGCTCGTATTAATCGACCGTGGCATCAACATAAATTTCGAATGTTATCGTGAAAATATTCTGCAGGGTATATTAAAGCCTTAGGCACGCAAACATTTTGGCCGCAGACCTTGAACATTCCAATAAGATTCAGCACCATTGCACTCAGCACGCGCCACCCAAGAGTGGTTACAAAATGATGTACCTCGCTTCATTTCCAGGGCACAATGGCCACGAAAATAGTCGGATACCAATCCATTGGACTATTGTGTCTAGAGTATTTTGGAAAGCAAAGTTGGCACTAAAAAATACCAAAGTATCGATCACCTCAAGCAAGCGCTTCGCCGGGAATTGGTCAAAATACCGCAGAACAACACTCGGGCAGCGTGTGACGGTTTCATTGGCCATTTGAAGGCCATAAGTCGTGCCAAAGGTGACCAATTCGAACAAATCTAAGCTTATTCTAAAATTTGATGCTATTTCCGAATCCAAATCTCCCCCGATCTTGACAAAATTTGATACACTTATTTCAGAACTGCATCTGATATCTGGTACCAAAGATCATTGTTGTGGAATGCATGTTACGAATGTGAGGGACTTAAACATCAAATCGGATGAAACATTTATATGGGAGCTATAGCTATATCTGAACCCATTTTCACCAAATTTAATGTGCTTGCTTCTAGGCTGAATTCGGTCGGATGTACAACAATTCAGGACTTTTGGACTGATATTGACCATTTGCTGCACTATTAACCCGATATCGGTTGAAGATGTGTATGGAAGCTATATTCAAATCTGAACCGATCTTGATAAAATTTGACAGAGGTATTTCTGGGCTGTATCTAATATCTGGTACCAAATTTCATTGCTGTGATGTGCATATTACGAATGTGAGGGACTTAAATACCAAATCGGATGAAACATATATATGGCAGCTATAGCTACTATATCTGAACCGATGTTCTTCGAATTCGGTGTACTTGCTCCTAGGCTGAATTCGGTCGGATGTACAAAAATTCAGGACTTTTGGACTGATATCGACCATTTGCTGCACTATTAACCCGATATCGGTTGAAGATGTGTATGGAAGCTATATCCAAATCTGAACCGATCTTGATAAAATTTGACAGAGGTATTTCTGGGCCGTATCTAATATCTGGTACCAAATGTCATTGTTGTGATGTGCATATTACGAATGTGAGGGACTTAAACGTCAAATCGGATGAAGCATATATATGGGAGCTATAGCTATATCTGAGCCGATTTTCACCAAATTTGATTTACTTGCTTCTGGGCTGAATTCGGACTGATGTGCAAAAATCTAGATCATTTGAACCGATATTGAACATTTGGTGCACAATTATCCCGAAATCGGTTGAGGATATATATGGGAGCTATATCTAAATTTGAACCAATTTCCACCAATTTCAATAGAGTTCTTCCTTGCGTCAAACACATATTGTTTGGAAAATTTCATCTCAATCGGATAATAAATGCGATCAGCATTTTGTTCACGAAACATGAAGGGTATACAATATCTAAAATCTAGAAAGAGAGGTTTATTTCTGGGAAAGTTCTTAGAAGGCATTTTATATAAAGAAGACCTCTAGAAGGTCCCTGGCAGCCGTTTGTGCAAAGATTTTGAATTTCATATAGAGAAGAACACGTCAAGAGTACTCTTTTCATATATGACCGGTTAGAAATATTTTTTATCTAAGAAAAATCTGGAAAAGTCTTGAATCTACAAAAAATATATATTTCTTAATCCAAAAAGACCTCTAGAAGGCCTACAGAAAGACTTTTTTTTTAACAAAAAATTGAATCTCATTTTAATCTGCATTTTTGCATTTTTTTTCAGGCTGATTTGAAACGACGCAACAAAATCAATTCCCGAAAATTTGGTACCAAGGGAGAGCTGACCGAACAGCTGGCCAATGTTTTGAAAGCCCTGTGGACGTGTAAAAATGAAAGTGATCACAGCACCAGTTTTAAGGTAAGCTTCAAATAATTTCACAATCAAAATCTTTGAAAAATAATTCCTTCCCAATTCAATTTTTCAGGCCGTTGTCGATCGCTATGGCTCGCAATTTCGCAGTTCAACGCAACACGATGCTCAAGAATTTCTCTTCTGGCTATTGGATAAAGTCCACGAAGATTTAAATACCGCCACAAAACGACGCTATAAAAGTGTCAAGGTAAGTTCGCCCATAACAATTGATAAATGACAATTTATATGTTTACACAAAAAGGCCATTAGAGATTATCCCTATCGCTCTTTCTCCTCATCATCATGATTTTAAGTGTGACAGATTTGCCACATCAGTGTCAGGTGAAATTATCGCCATTGAAATTTATATTATGACCAGATAGCTAAAGGCTTTCTTCATTAGCAGCCGCATTCAAAGATAACAGCTTTAGACGCACACTCATATATTTTATTTTATGCAACTTTTATTCCAAAATCGTGTGCTAACACCAGTAGGCAAGGTGAAAACTTGAGCTGTTAGAATTTTCAGTTTTTTATATTTTAGTTAGAGTCGTAGTGCGATAATTGTTCAGGGGGGATTAGGGACAACACGAGTTCTATTATCTCTTCTATAGTTGTTGTTTTTGTTATTGCTGTTTTATAACTTCTAATTATTATTGACGCTTGATAAAAAAACTATTACATATGCAGGTCTCTTGAGTCGAACACTGCAAATGCTACGCGAATTTCTTTGAGTTGTTGTTGTTTTTTTTTCATTTTCAAGTGTTTAGAACAATAACGCATTACGCTTTCTTCGACGATTAAAAAGTCTTATCTTGACAATTAACATTTTGTTTATATAGACAAATGTCCTCGAGACCTTAAATCAATAAAGACAAATTAGTTTTCAAGGGCAAAGAAAAAAATACCTCGTTCAGATTGGAGATTGCCAAATTTTATTGTTTTTTAAACTCTTCAACATTTGAAAAATATTTATTTTTTATACCCTACAACACTATGTGTTGGGGGTATTATAAGTTTGATTGGGCCAAAAATTATGTAACACCTCGAAATATTGGTTTCCCACATAGGAAAATATATATGGATCTTCCTAGCTCGCCGAGCTGAGTCGATCTAGCTATGTATGTCTGTCCGTCCGTCTGTCCATGTTAATTTGTAAATTCGCAATTATGGCCCGATCTTCACGAAATTTAGAATGTAGGTGGGGCTTGGACCAAAATAGAACCCTATTGCTTTTGGAGATGACCGCCAAATGTTTAGGGGTTGAAATGGACCAAATACTGAAAAAATGTCGGATTGGATGTCGGATGTCAGCAGCTATACAATTTCGCGTGTAGATAATGTTTAGGGCGGGGAAGAAGCCTACTAATTTGGGTGGTCATCGGATAATATTTAGCGGCTAAAATAGACCATATCTTTTGTGTTGAAAAAAAAAACAAAATTTTTCATTAAACCGTGAATATTTTAAATCCCGGCGAAATCACAAAGCCATCACAAGGTTACTTCTGACCTTTACATTGATGTTAACATCCAACAAATCGGATATATAGCAAAATATGTGCGATATATATGTCTATCAAAGAATATATGCTTGAAAGATCTCTTATATGTCGAGAACGGCTGAACTGATTTCGAGAGTTCTCATTAATTCAGAATGGCCTCTAGGCAGGAAAGAAAAAACGTCTAAAAAAATCGCATAAAAATATCTCTCTAAGATGAAAATATTGATTTCTCATATTTTTTCAATTTTGTCATATTTTTGGCATATTTTCATTTTGAATTAAACGTTTGGTAATATTTCTACAGCTAACAAAACTAAGTAGTTAGGATATCAGGATATCATATACAGATCTCATTTATGGCCCAATCCTTACGAAATTTTGCATGGGGATAAGATGAGGGTCAGAATAGAAGCCTACTCTTTTTGGAGATGATCGCCATATATTTAGGGGTTGAAATGGACCAACAAAACTGCAAAATTGTCATCAGGTCGTAATTATCGCCCGAATCTCACGCACATTTGAATGGGGGTTACCGGACATTGCAAAAGCTAAGCAGTTTTGGATGGCCATCCAAAAATATTCCATGTGTGAAACAGTTTGCAAAATACCAAAATGTCCATTCCAGTGACTCTTTGGAGAATTCACAAATACAGGAAAGACGCACTTCTGACTATTTCGTTAACGCTGATTTCGTTGAAGAATATAGTCAAATGTCTGTATCTCATATAGATGCGTTTCAGTCAAAAATCAGTAATAAATGTTAATCTTTTGCCACTTCTGAGAGATTACAGGTCTTTGGGAAATATTGGTTTCAGATCTAGGAAGACCATTTAAGTGCAACATCTTCCAATAAATTGGAAATGAGCAAATTAGTTTAAGTTGCTATTATTCGAAAATTAGAGAACGAAACCTGATGGTTTTCTTTTATTATTTGTCACAATATCTTGTGGAATTCTGTCGAGTATTTCGCCTATATAAACTGTATCGTTTATTATAGTGTTGTAGGGTATTCAACGGTCGGCCACGCTCGACTGTAGCCTTTGCTTACTTGTTTATAACTACCTACGTAAAAGAATAATTTTATACCCTCAGCGATATGGCTAGATAGAGTATATATAGTATTTGATACGGCCAAAACGTGCTTTATCGAAATAACGTTTTTAGACCCTATGTCTCTTTGGACCAAATCCGTTTTTAGGTAATTTGGAGTCGATCTAGAGGTGTCTGGCTAGCTGGTGCCCACGATAACTCTCGAAGGGAGTAACCGATTTGATTCAAACTTGTTACCTCGTAATATTATTGTAAAAGTTAGATCGAGTTCGGAGAGAGGCAATATCGGTCCACTCCTTCTGGTACCTTCCACACAAAATGTCAACATTTTCAAAGAAAATAATTTACTGCACAGAAAGAGAAAGGATAATCCGATTTTGCTTCAACTTTGCAAATCCTAATATTTGCATCAGCGCTAGGTCAGGGGCGAAATGTGACAATATCGATCCACTTCATCAAGTACCTTCCCACAAAGGGTCCAAATTTTGAATAATTATAACTTTTATAAAATGTGACGTATAAGTCTGATTGTTTTCAAATTACACACATCACAATAGTTTTATTAACCCAACATCTGGTGTGAAGATGGAATATATTGGCCTACTCCTTCTGGTATCTTCCCCACAAAGGGTCAAAATTTTGAATATCCATGAAGCTCATAAAACACGAAATTAACATCCGATTCCATTCAGACTTAGTGTATTTCAATATTTTTATAAACACAAGATCTGGTACCTCTGCCAAAAAGGGTCAATGTTTTAAATAACCAAAACAATTATAAAATCTGAAATATGCATCCGGTTCTCTTCAAATTACAGACATTACAACATTTTTATTAACCCAAGGTTTGGTGTGAAGATAAAATATATCGATCCACTCCTTCTCGTACCTCCTCCACAAATGGTAAAATTTTGAGTATCCATGAAGCTCATAAACGGGAAATTAACGTCTGATGACATTCAGACTTGGTATATCTCGATATTTTCAACAACACAAGATATGTTATAAAAATGGTAGAGATCGGAAAATTTGTTCTGGTACCTCCCCCACATATGGTTCAAGATTTGGTTCAAAGAAAGCGAAATACTTGTAAGCACCCAACTCTCTTCAAATTTCACACATCCAACTATTTTTGCCAACACAAGATCTGTTGTGTAGATGATCTATATCTGCGAAATCTGCTATATCTAAATATTTCTCTTAACCGGAAATCTGATATGAATATGTAATTTATCGATTTTTATAACTTCGCATAAAATTGGATATACACTGGTGGCCAAAACTAAAGCAACTTAAATCGCAAAGACAATAAATGTCCTGTAACTTTTACAAAAATAAACAAATCGTAACTATTTTTCCAGTTTTAAATGAGGTTTTTAATTCACTTTTAAGAAACTAAAAATAAAAATACAAAAATAATTTTGAACGAAAAATAATATGTGGAAAACTAAAATGACCCAATTTTTGCTTGGTCAGAACTAAAGCAACTTTTGATTTTTTTATTTTAAAATAATTAAATTTTGGCTAGTAATCGATAGCATAACCATTATTTTTGATAGCACCTGCACACCTACAAGGCATTGAATCTATAACACGCTCAATTTGATCCTTGGGTGTGCTTTCCCAGGCACCCCGAATTCTTTAGAAAATGTTGTGCTTATTTATTACCGAATCTCTCTTGATCTTCCTATCTACGTTACTCCAAAGGGTTTTTAAGGAGTTTAGGTCAGGTGATTGTGCCGGCCATAACAAAACATGAATTTTTGACTTCCGCAACCAATATTTGACAAGTTTTGATACAAGTTTGGGATCATTGTCATGCTGAAACACCCAAATCAGCCAAATATTTTACTCAGCGTAAGGGAACAACGTGATGTCCAACACATCTTTGTAAACAAACCGATCCACAACTTCCTTTAATTTATGGATAGGCCCAAGTCCATAGAAAGAAAAACAGCGCCACGCCATTTTTGACCCTCCCTCATGCTTCACTGTACCTTTGCAACACTGCGGCTTGAGTCCTTCATTTTTTGGTCTTCTCACCGTTAAATTTTTCACGTCTGAGCCTTTAATATTAAACGTAGACTTTTTCCATTGAGCTTGATTCCACTTAATGTTATCGTTTCCGGAAGCCTTTTTGATTTTTTTTAGATATAAATGGTTTTTTGATGTCTTACGGGCATGCAGACCAGCTGTCACTGCTCGTCTGCGCACTGATCTCGAGCTTATATCCAATGATTGCTCTCTCACCAATCCAGTTGAACTCTTAAATAGTTGTTTTTTATTTCTCTCACAATTTGTGGATCAGTACGGGCTGAAGTTTTTCACGGCCTTCATCCGTAATAGACTGTTACTACTGATCCAGTTTCATAAAACCGACTTAGTATACAGAAATAATTATGAAATCACATAAATATCTATGAAATATTTCTCGGAAATCATTTTCTGTGATATGTTGTTTTGATAGTCACTGATAATTTGCTGTTTTATTCAGGTACTGTATTTGCTTTTAGCCATTTTTACATTTGAAGGGATCGACCTAGATGGCTACGATGTTAGTCATACGAATGTTGTGTTAATATTTTTTATTTGATCTCTTGATTCTCTGACAAACAAATTTCAATGTGGGTACAGCTTTCTTATAGCCTCATACTACGACATCTTATGATATTCGGTATTTGGAAAATTTAGCCACATTTTCCAACGTAATAAAGAGCGATTTGTTAAGAGCTTGATAACTTTTAAAAAAAAAAAAAACGCATAAAATTTGCAAAATCTCATCGGTTCTTTATTTGAAACGTTAGATTGGTCCATGACATTTACTTTTTGAAGATAATTTCATTTAAATGTTGACCGCGGCTGCGTCTTAGGTGGTCCATTCGGAAAGTCCAATTTTGGGCAACTTTTTCGAGCATTTCGGCCGGAATAGCCCGAATTTCTTCGGAAATGTTGTCTTCCAAAGCTGGAATAGTTGCTGGCTTATTTCTGTAGACTTTAGACTTGACGTAGCCCCACAAAAAGTAGTCTAAAGGCGTCAAATCGCATGATCTTGGTGGCCAACTTACCGGTCCATTTCTTGAGATGAATTGTTCTCCGAAGTTTTCCCTCAAAATGGCCATAGAATCGCGAGCTGTGTGGCATGTAGCGCCATCTTGTTGAAACCACATGTCAACCAAGTTCAGTTCTTCCATTTTTGGCAACAAAAAGTTTGTTAGCATCGAACGATAGCGATCGCCATTCACCGTAACGTTGCGTCCAACAGCATCTTTGAAAAAATACGGTCCAATGATTCCACCAGCGTACAAACCACACCAAACAGTGCATTTTTCGGGATGCATGGGCAGTTCTTGAACGGCTTCTGGTTGCTCTTCACTCCAAATGCGGCAATTTTGCTTATTTACGTAGCCATTCAACCAGAAATGAGCCTCATCGCTGAACAAAATTTGTCGATAAAAAAGCGGATTTTCTGCCAACTTTTCTAGGGCCCATTCACTGAAAATTCGACGTTGTGGCAGATCGTTCGGCTTCAGTTCTTGCACGAGCTGTATTTTATACGGTTTTACACCAAGATAAGTCTATTCATGATGAAATGTCAAAGCATACTGAGCATTTTTCTCTTTGACACCATGTCTGAAATCCCACGTGATCTGTCAAATACTAATGCATGAAAATCCTAACCTCAAAAAATCACCCTTTAGTTTCAAATTTAGTATTTGTAGGAATACTTATTCATAATCGAAGGAGAACAAATTATTGCATTTTCGATTTATTGGAATTTGCTTTCGAGTTCTAAATCATTGCACGTGTTTGGGGCGATTATGGTAGGAACTATAACATCCCGAGTCCTGTAGGATTACATAATCGACTTATTCTTTTATGGCTCTCAGATCTCTACAATATGACAGAAAATATGATTTCGGATCAAAAAACATCAGACTAATTTAAAAATCTATGGTAGACTGTGCTTGGAACATCAGTCGGATTTGTAAAATAGGAGTTAAATGTACAATATCTAAGGTAATCAGGCCTGTGGTATCATTAAAATTATGGTAGTTTGTGTTAAACTCTGCCACACAACTACACTCTGATCAACATGGACCTGACCGTCTCCATGTTGAGTAGTTGGCATGCAAAGCATTTACACTTGCTTTTGAATGAAATATTATTTCGAAGTCCTTGAAAAGTAAAAAAAAAGTTAGAGGGAACTAGGTTACTTCATGCAGGTTTTATAGTTCTCCCATTATATTTGCCATTATTTATGACAGATTCCGCCCATTCACTTCAAATCAATTTTGGGCACCCATGGGGATGTAGGCAAGTATGTCTAAAAGACATTTGCTATTCCTATTTCAATTAAAAATGTTTAAGTCATACCATACCATCCATCCTACCATGCCGTGAAGTATCATTTTATCTTGAAAAAAAAATTATCGCAAAATAGAATGAACGAAATACTTAAATATTTTGCGCACCGCAAAAACTTACGTAAATTATTTATTTTGTTTAATGTTGTTGTTGCTGCTATTTTTGTAAACTTTTCTGATATGGAATATTTTTTACATTCAAAGGTGGGAAGAAAAGATAAGATAACACAAAATAGACGCCAAAATTTTAAGCACTCTTTCCAGGTAAAGAGTATTACAAGTGAGACATCTTTTTACAAATAATTAAATACGCTACAAATACCTGCATTCAATAGCTTTTGGTGACAATGACAGTATTTGTATTACCATTGTTATGTAATTTGATCGACAAGTGGACAGACTTGGATAACTTGAACATCAGGTGAACTATTAACGGAAATGCTATTGGGGAGGGGAAGCATGTAATATTTAAGGTACTTTTCTATAGTTTAAGATATCAGCTGGACAGTTTTGGTTTAGAATTGAGTTGAAGGCCAAATGTATGAAGGCTAAATAAATGTAAAATAAACGTGAGATTCTAAATATTTTCAATGACAATCTACTTGGTTGAAATTTTTTTGTTAAGAGGGAACTTTATATTTGATAGGACTTGAGTTGTTTTTTTTTAACAATAAGTCCCAGTGTTATATGTAGAAACTTCATTTGTAAATGTCCCCTACAATAAATTCAATGACAATGAAATATGAACAGAATGCCAATTTCCTGGTCCCATGTTGACTGCTTCCGGAGAAGCAGTGAAAGTACTACTGTATTCTGAGCTAATTCCATTTCATTTTCTTTTCCTGCGGATTCCTTAGACCCTTTGTTCCCATCTATTGAACTTCATTTTATCCATCTTTAAGTATTTTTGTCTTTACAAAAGGTTAAATTCCAAACGCGCCTAAAAGTATGCTTTATTTTTGTTCTTTACCCACTAAACCATTTCCCTATTTTTGCCATTATCTCTTTGCAGAACAATTACGGCCGTCCCGACGAAGTAATTGCCGCCGAAACATTAGCCAATCACATACGTTGCAACAATTCCTTTGTTCAAGCCGTTTTCCAAGCACAATTTCGCTCATCCCTCACCTGTCCGCGTTGTAAAAAACAATCCAATACTTTCGATCCATTCCATTGCATATCGGTACAACTGCCACAACTGACGCAACAGACAATCTTTGCCACCGTTGTCTATCTACAAAAGCAGCCGCGGCAAATGCGTATGGGTCTAACAGTTACTGCCGGTTCACCGATTGTGGCCTTAAGGGAACAGCTGCACAAAGACACCGGCATACGAACGGACCAGATGGTGTTGGTCGATTTGCAAAAGGAGGGTTTTATGCGGGTATTTTACGATTCCCAACCGGTGAATACTTTGGAGGGCATTGAGACCATTTATTGCATGGAAGTACCCTTGGAAAAAGAGGAGGGCGAGGAGAAAAAGGCAAATGATACGGCATCAACGACCGCAGCAAGTGTCACCACAACTGCCAATAATCCCCAGTCAGCAAATCTGCTGGTTCTGGTAGCAAATGTCAAGAAAACCAAACTGAAAAATGAGGAAACCTCCAAAGAAGACATTAGTCTGGAACGTTTTGGTGCTCCCTTCTGTTTGCAGATACCACGTGATTGTTCTTATTCCGAGCTGCAAAAAAAGCTATTGAAAGAAATGTCAGCCATTCTCAAGCCAGAAGTATTTTCCTATTCTACACCGTTGAAGGAAATGTTTCAAATACGTCTGCAGGATCCTTCGGCAGATCCAGATACCTTTATCGAACAAGTCGAACATCCGCTGCTTACCGAAATGATTGATTTGGCATTGTCAGTGTTATCGGCAGAAGCTGGGCCGCCACACATAAAACTACTGCTCGAGTGGTCAGATCCAGAGGCTTATTTTTCGGATCTCTCTGATCAGGTGGTGGAACATGAAAGTGTTCCCCGTTTACTGGCCAATAAATCCAATGACACCGCCACCCTTACTTTGGAACAATGTCTGGAACATTATACCAAAGCGGAAACATTGAGTGCTGAAGATGCCTGGCGTTGTCCCCATTGCCAGGAATATTTACCGGTTGTGAAAACTTTAGGTTTATGGTCTTTACCTGATATTTTAGTTGTACACTTCAAACGCTTCCGCCAGCATCATGGAAAGCATACAAATGCCGCCAAACTGACCACCATGGTCAAGTTTCCACTGCATTCGTTTGATATGTCACCACATTTAGCAAAAGAAGCTAATGAAACGACGACAACAGCTGCAACATTATCGGCAGGCCCACAGCATCAACAAAATACCCGTCCAAGTCCTTGGCGCAAATCGAAGCCAGGAGATTCACGTTCTTCCACACTGAGTTCGCGAGATAATCGTGAAACTCGCTACGACCTCTATGCCGTCTGTTATCATCAGGGTGATACCCTGGAAACTGGCCACTACACTGCCGCCTGTAAAAATCCCTACGATCGTCAATGGTATAAATTTGATGATCAGCGGGTCAGCAAAGTTCCCAATGAATCAATGCCCGAAGAAATCATTAACAACGAGGCTTATATGTTGTTCTATCAGCGTAGAACATCTGAGAATGCTGAATGCTCGGGTTCCAGTTCCAATTCCGGTGATCATTGGGTATCACGTATAGCCCCACCGCCTCCATCGTCATCCTCACAACAAAGCTCAAATGCGCAATCGGTGTTAAGCAAATCCAAAGAGACACTTAAGTCTGAAGATAAAATCGATGCACCCAAGGAAGAGAAAATTGAGGTGGTGGTAGAGAAACATCTAAGCCCGGAAATACAGAGTAATAAACCAGAATCCAAGGCAAAGGAAGAGAAAGGTAAGTCTTCGAACTATATAAACAAAAAATTCATTTTCATCCTTTATACTTTTTTTCTAGAAATCGTTGAAATAACTGGACCAGTTGAAGATCCATTAGTTAACAAAGCCTCTAATTTGGATGCCCTGGAAGAACTGTTGGACTATGCTGATGCAGAGGTCATACATGATGGCAGTGATGTGGCCGATGAAGAATCAGACAAGAAAGACCTTATCCAAACACCCGAAGAAAATAATGAAATTTTCACCATGGATGAGGATTGTAAATTGGATGAGGAAGTAAAAGAAAACAAAGAAGAAGATAATGCTCAAGAAAATGCCACAACACTAAATCATTCGCTTACCAATGGCCACAGTAAAGATAACAAATCAAAATCTCCCCTGTCTCCCAAGAAATCAAATGGCATTGAGAAAAATAACACACCTTCGAGCAGCTCTAACTCATCATCTGCTACTTCTCTGGCGTCAAGCGAATCATTATCGAAAACCAAGCAACAACAACAACAGCAGCATCACACAGCCATGGCAGTTGCTGGCAAATTCAATGGTGGCACAGGTGACATTACCACAAATCAAACCAATGGCTTTTCATCATCCCACGTTGTCGTTGCCAATTCGGCGCCCACCAACGATAAAGAACATTTACTTTCCACCAGCTTGAAAAGTAATAGCAGCAGTATTATTAGTTCCGCATTGGCGG
Organism: Musca domestica; assembly: GCF_030504385.1. Taxonomy (NCBI): domain Eukaryota; kingdom Metazoa; phylum Arthropoda; class Insecta; order Diptera; family Muscidae; genus Musca; species Musca domestica. The sequence continues at coordinate 12,956,889 of NW_026712219.1, read as the reverse complement.
GACATTTTCGCCAACCTTGGCATGGTAGTCGTTCAAGTGTGTCCGCCGTTGAAAATGCCATATACCCCGGCAGTAGTTCCAGCACAACGACTCACCCTTCGTTGCATTTGCGTCATTCCTTTTCGACAGCATCCAATTATCGTTTACGTGAATGTGGTGACACTCTGTCGTCGGTGCTGCGTAATTCGGTGAACACATGCAGCAAGGATACGTTGTTGTTTTTGGATCAACAACAGCATCATAATCATCATCATCACCACCACCACCACCACCACAATCATCATCACCATCATCACAACAATCATCGGCATCATCATAGTTTGATGGAGGACGATGATGATTCGACATTTATGGGCAGTCGATCGTTGTGGGTAAGTTGAATGGAAGGATTTTTTTTTGTATTTTATACATCTTGAAAAAAAATAAGCCTCCAGTCTTTTTGAAGTTTTTCGTAAGCGTGAATTCTTCTAAAAATTACTTTTTGGAGTCTTTTGTAAACGTGGATTTTTAAAAACAAATATTTTTTTGAGTCTTTCATAAACATGGATTTTTTTAAAATTATTTTTTGGAGTCTTCATAAACGTGGATTGTTTTAAAAAATATTTTTAGAGTCATTCATAAACGTGGGTTATTTAAAAAAATTTTTTTGGAGTCTTTCATAATCGTGGGAAGCGAGATAGACCTATAGTTACTTTGAGGATCTTCATAGAATAACTTTCTGTGTCGATTTATGCATGTCAGTCAGTCCGTCCGTCCGTCTGTCAATGTATTCTTGTGAACAAAATGTAAGTCGCATTTATTATCCGATTGAGATGAAATGTGTTTAGCCCAAGGACGAATTTTATTAAAATTGGTGATAATCTGATCAGATTTAGATAAGTCCAAATGAACTGAATTTTGGCACATGCAACCGAATTCAGTCTAAAAGCAAGTACATCAAATTTGGTGACAATCGATTCAGATATAGCTATAGCTCCATATATGTATAGGTTTCATCCGATTTGGCGTTTAAGTCCCTCATATTCGTAATATGCGCCCCACAAGAATGATGTTTGTTATCAGATACAGCCCAGAAATACCTCTGCCAAATTGTATCAAGATCAGTTAAAATTTGGATATGGCTCCCATATATATGTTCAACCGATTTCGGGTTAATTGTGCACCAAATGGCCAATATTAGCCCAAAAGTTCTGAATTTTGGTACATCCGACCGAATTCAGTCTATGAGCAAGTACATCAAATTTGAAAATCAGTTCAGATATGGCACTAGCTTCCATATATATGTTTCATCCGATTTGGTGTTAACGTCCCTCACATTCGTAATATGCATTCGACAACAATGGTATTTGGTACCAGATATCTTATAGAGCTCGGAGATACCTTTGCCAAATGTTATTGAGATCGACTAAGATTTTGGTATTTGGATATAGAATATATATGGAACCTTAATCCGATTTCAGGTTTGTTGGGCAAATATTGGCTAATATCAGCCCAAAGGGAGTAAATTTCGCGACGACGTTTCCATTTTGTAGAACTCGGCTCCGATGTATATTTTTTAATACAATCCTTCTCGAAGTAATATCACTCTATAGCACAAACATAGGACGCATTTCCAAACCACCGCCAAATCTCAAGCATAGATACCGTCAGTAATCTAAATCGAAATATCAAATTTTAAAATTCTATCTCTATCCCTTCACTCAATATCAAATATATAACCATTCAGTACTTTTCGTATAATAATTGTACACATTTCCGAAACCCCCTCTATATGTCTAGTTTGCACATGAACAGCGACCCTAATAACAAATTTCAGATTTCAAGCACTATCTGTGCAATACAAAATTGTACCAAAAATAGTACTATTTAGTACTTCTCGTGCACTTGTAGCAAAGTATTCAATTTTTATGTACAGATGGTACAGATCGCACCATTTCTTCTGGTACTTCCCCCACATAGGGTTTAAGATTTTGGAAAAACAAAAGGCTCAAAAAAGGCGAGATAAGCATCCAACTCTCTTCTAATTTCATCCAAATATTTTTGCTAACGCAAGATTTGTTGTGAAGATGTTATATATTTGCCAACCCCTTCTGGTTCTACATCCACAAAGGGTCACAATTTCCAATACTTATATCTGACATAACTTGCGAAACAAGTCAGCGATTCTTTTCATCTTGCTATACCTAAATATTTCTCTTAACCAAAAATCTGATATGAATATGTAATTTATCGGAATTTATGATTTCGCATAATATTGGATGTAAATGTTCGATTTCCTTCAAATTTTGCCCATACCAATATATTTATTTGTCTTAGATGAAGTATGAAAATGAAAAATTTGGTATATCAGTCTTAGGTCAGATACGAATTGGTCAATATTGACCATCTGCTTCGGAACCTCCCCCATAAATGGTCAACAGTTTAAATAATCATAACTCGAGGCTGGGGGTATACATTTGTCGTCAAAACCGACTGATACTATTTTACTAATTTTTCAATTATTTCGCTACTCGTCTATATAGGGTGAGATAAAAAACTGCAACAAAGTCAAAGCAAAAAATATCGGAATGAATGAAAGCAAAAAATATCGAAAATAACAAATTTTGGAATAAGTCGAATTGGTCAGCTTTGGCACGAATTATGGCCTTCAAACGGCCAATGAAACCGTCACACGCTGCCCGAATGTTGCTCTGCGGTATTCCCGGTGAAGCGCTTGTTTGAGATGGTCGATACTTTGTTATTTTTTAGTGTCAACCTTGCTTTCCAAAATACTACAGACAGAATAGTCCAACGATTTGGTATCCGGAGATTTTGATGGCCATTGTGCGCTGGAAATGAAGCGCGGAACCTAATTTTGTAACCATTCTTGGGGCGGCGCGTGCTGAGTGCGATGGTATTGAGTCCAGGTGCAATGTCCAAGGTCTGCCGCCAAAATGTTTGCATGTGCAAGGCTTTAATGCACCCTCCAGAATTTTTCGCGATAATATTCGGCATTTATTTTGATGCCACGGTAGATCAATACGAGCGGAGAGCGACCATCGGCTGTTATGGCGGCCCACACTATCACCATGACCGGCGCTTGAGTTCTTGAGGGCTACCGAAGGTGCACTTTTTCAGCTGACCTCTTTGGCAAGTAAACACGATCATTTTGTTTATTTACAAAGTGCTGGACAACGAATGTTTTCTCATCGGAGAAAACCAAATTCGGCAGTTCACCACTTTCGGCCAAGCGAAGCAAGTTTTTAGCTCTTCGAGTTTTCTTTCTGTTGCGGTGTAAGTTCTTGCACATTTTCAATGGCCTTACCCCGAGCTCATTTTTTGGCCACTGCGACGCATTTTCCAGTTTCGATCAAGTCGCTTCTTTACTTTTTGAACCATTTCTGCTGATGTTGCTGTTTTCTTCCGTCCACTTCCTTGACGTCGAGTTACGCTACCAGTATCACGGTAACGAGCGATGGTACGAGACACAAAAGATTTATTCACATTCAAATGTTGGAGTGCCCTAACGATAGCCACTTTTGGTTTTCCAGCCAAATATAAAGAAATCACACTATCAGGCTTGAATTTTATCACGAATAACTTTTTTTTGGATAATTTTCACCATAATGCTTTTGTACGCTTGTAAACAATATAATAAGCTGTCGCTGGAATAATTTTAACAGCTGTCGGACGAGTTGCTTCGAAATGACAGCAGTCTGAAATTGGTTGCAGTTTTGTCATCTCAACCTGTATAAAAATGTTAAAACCAAAACACTTTCGGTAATACCGACTGATACTTCTTAACTTATTTTTTATTTATTTATTCTCTGGTATTTATTTTTATTATAAAATTAAGTCCATTAAAGTCCCCTTTATTAATTTTACATTGTTTTCATCATATTTGCAGATATCTCCGGTTACGCCCCACAAACTTATCACAGTATCGCCGAAAAATTAAGAATGAAAAAAAAAATATTCAACAGAAAACGGCGACCTCAAATTGTTGTGTACGTATATTTGTATGTGTATTTATTAAGTTAAGTTTTAAACAATTTAATAGATAGAAAAGAGAAAAGAAAATAACCAAAAAGCAAATCATGAATAATTCATATAAAACAAAAGGCAGAAAATGAAAGAAAAAAAAAACATTGTTGAAAACTGATCTAATGTATCCAATAACAAATTAGTGGAATAAGGATTAAAGTTTTATTTTGTTCGTTTTTGTTTTGTTTTTTTACATAATTCTGACAAGACATACACACACAGGCTCATTATGAGAATTACTTTATTATGATTACTTTAAACGTATATATATTTAAACAGTACATAAATATAATAAAAACAAAATCATGTTACAATTTTTTTTCTACATAAATACTATGTATTGCAGATAATTAAAAAAAAAAAAAATTATATATACATATGGAAATTGTATACATATTTAAAAACTAAATTCGATATATATTTATTTGAAATATAAACATATATTAAAAAGAAGAAACATATAGTATACAAAACTACACAATACATACCTAATATTAAGTCAATAAAACTCGGATATTTATTAAGTGTTTAATAAATGTTTTGCAACAAACAATTTATACGATTTATACAAGAACAACAAAATACGATTTATCAAATAATAAGCAACAACAAAACAGAAAAAGAAAACAAAAACTAAATACATTTTACTACCACAAAAAAAGGAAAAATGTTTATACATACGTATTCCCATTATTAATATTTGTAAGTTGAAATGTAACTTTTTCATGTTATTTCCTAAATATTTATATAAAAGATAAAAATTCAAAATAAAAACAAATAATGTAAGCATTAAAAAATAATAGTTATTTATAACACATGAAATGAAATGGCTATTGTTATTGCATGATAGTAATACACACACATAGATATGATATTACAAAATTATAGAATTGTTTAATCTCTGCGAAAAAAATAATATTCAAAAAAAGCAAACATTTTTTTAGACCATGGGTTTTTTTTATTACCTCTCTCAAAACACACATTTGGAATGATATTACCAACCATTGTTATTTCTAAAATATACAATAGGGGAAAAACCAAATAATGGATAATTTTTGTTTTTTTTTATTGAAATCGATTTGTAACTATTTTTAATGTTTTTATTTTAATTTATCCAATTGAAACGTAAGAAATATTTATTTTTTTATTTTATTTAAATTTACCCAATATGAGTCAAGTGGAAAATAAAAGTATTAAATTGTACAATTGTTTTTTGGAATATAATAAATTATTTTTTATAACCAAATTTTCGTATTTTTAATTTTTTTTTTTTTCATTTGGTGGAAGCATAATTTTTTGCTCTGGAAATGTCCGTTGGAATGCAACATTGTCAATTGAAAACAAATACCAAATAAAAGTTCCGTGCGTATCTCTGGGCTAAATCCCTGTATCTGGTATTTAAATATAACTTGTATCGAAATGAATTTGAATATGAGGCAGAATTCTCGCATTCGACATCGTCATTTTAAATTGATTGACTTAAAAAGTTTCTTAGAAACAGCTAAGGATTAACTCTTATATACCATACATTGTTGTTTCTGCCGACATTTTTATACCCTCCACCATAGTATGGAGGGCATATTCAGTTTGTCATTCCGTTTGTAACACCTCGAAATATACATTTTATCAGCATGATCAGCATAAAATTCTATATCGATTTAGCGATGCCCGTCCGTCTGTCCACCTATCCGTCTGTGAGATCACTCTAGCTTCCGAACGAAATGAAGTAGATTGATAAAATTTTACTCAAATGTATATTATGTCTGCAGGACTTTTGGGATTGAAAATGGACCATGTGGGTTCACGTGTAACGGTACCTCTCGATATTCGGTATTTTGATGATTTTAGCGACATTATTCACCGGAATTGTTTAAAATTTGGTATTTGAAGTTCGAAATGTATACTACAGCCTAAGACAGAAAATTGTCTGTGCAGGTCCACATCTTCATATAGCCCCCATATAACGGTACCTCCCGATATTCGGTATTTTGATAATTTTGGCGACATTATTCACCGGAATTTTTTAAAATTTGGTATTTGAAGTTCGAAATAGATACTACCGCCTGAGAAAGAAAATTGTCTGTGCGGGTCCACGTCTTCGTATAGCCCCATATAACGGTTTTTAAGTTTCGCATTTGAATATTGTAATGGCTTATGGCAAGTGTTACCTATGCAGGTCCATGTCGTCGTATAGATCCTAATATAACAGCTACGTGCGGTATTTTTAAGATTGTAACGGACTTTTTTACGGATTTTATTATTTTTGAGAATTGCCAAATTCGTTCCAAATGGTGGAGGGCACATTTTCAGCTGACTTCTTTGGCAAGTAAACACGATCGTTTTGTTTGTTTATAAACTGCTGGACAACGAATGTTTTCTCATCGGAGAAAACCAAATTCGCAGTTCACCACTTTCGGTCAAGCGAAGCAACTCTTTAGCTGTTTTGAGTATATTTTCTTTCTGTTGCGGTGTAAGTTCTTGCACTTTTTGGAATTTCCATAGCTTTACCCCGAGCTCATTTTTCAATATTTGCCGAATGAAATATTGCGATATGTTCAGCTCAGTCACTTCTTTACTTTCGAACCATTTCTGCTGATGTTGCTGTTTTCTTCCGTCCACTTCCTTGACGTCGGTCTACGCTACCAGTATTAGGATAACGAGCGATGGTACGAGACACAAAATATTTATTCACATTTAAATGTTGGAGTGCTCTAACGATAGACACTTGTGATTTTCCAGCCAAATATGAAGACATCACTCTATCACGCTTCAATTTCATCACGAATAACTTTTTTTCGGGAAAATTCTCAGCTAAATGCTTTTGAACGCTTGTAAACAATATAATGAGCTGTCACTGGAATAATTTTAACAGCTGTCGGACGAGAGGCTTATAAATGACAGCAGTGTGAAATTGAGTGCAGTTTTTTCATCTCACCCTGTATATGTTTCATTCGATTTGGCGTTTAAGTCCCTCACATTCGTAATATGCATACGACATATTTGGTACCAAATGTCTTATAGAGCTCGGAAATGCCTCTGCCAAATTTTATCAAGATCGGTTCAGATTTGGATATAAGTCCCATATATATCTTCTTCCGATTTCGGGTTAATATCGGGTTAATATCAATATCAGTCCAAATGACCCGAATTTTGGCACGTCCAACCGAATTTAGTCTAAAAGCAAGTACATCAAATTTGGTGAAAATCAGTTCAGATATAGCTATAGCTCGCATATACATATATGTTTCATCTGATTTGGTGTTTAAGTCCCTCACATTCGTAATATGCTTTGGAAAACAATGGTATTTTATACCAGATATCTTATAGAGCTCGGAAACGCCTTTGCCAAGTTTTATCGAGATTCTCTAAGATTTGGATATAGCTCCCCTATATATATTCTAAATCAGCCCAAATGGAGTGAATTTCGGGAGGTTTCCATTTTGTGGAATCCGGCTCCGGTATATATTCCTTTAATTAAATCCTTCTCGAAAATCGATTATAATCAGTGAAATCCGATTCAGAATTGGGCATGTCTCCCATATATTAGTTCCCTCTGAAACCAAAGTATAACTGCTCTAAAGCCAAATGTTGATAGGTGGAAGCTCTACTAAATATGCATACTGGTGTAGGGTATCATATATCGTCCCGGCCGACTTTTGACTTTTCCTTACTGGTTTATTGTTTACGTTTTGACTTTTTTGGCGACAGAACAGCTCCATGTTTTTGTACAAAATCCGTATTTATCCGATACTCTCCTATTTCAAAGATCGGTCCGTTTGAAATAAAATTTCGTTCATTCTTTTTAAAAAAAAACTTTAAATTTTTAATCGGAATTGCCTTGATATCGACTCAACAGAATTAGCTGCCAATACGTGTTCATGTTTTGGTATAAGGTCCGTGCAATGGTATTCACCGATTTCAGATATTCTTAAAATTTTAATGCATTTTAAATATATCGGATCTACCGAAACATAATTCCTTTTACTCTTTTTAAATGACTTTATTATTTTAAATTAGAGTGAATATTAAAAATGGTTAAATGAATGAAATTAAATGACATTATAAATAAAAAAAAATTGGATTGAACATTTAATGTTATTTTATTTATGTGCAGTTAGTTTATTGGGCAAAAAAGGTTTGTATAATATTTTTTCATTATTTTAAGTGCAGGTGCTACTACTTCATAATTCAACCTCGATTATTTGCCTAAATAGTCCATTTTAATATCGCAAAAAATAAGGCGAGGGACTAGAGGAAATGGTAAGTATACAAAACTATTTTTCGATAAGATACTATCCCTAAAGTCCTTTTCCAAAACTCAATTCGAATACTTTCAGATTACGTTTATGGAGGAATCCTCTAAACAGCTTTCTAATGTCGACCTAGCAATGCACAGTTCATAGGCAATTCAGATTTTGTATTGCTGTCCCACCACTGCTCAGCCATCTTCCCAAAAAAGATCTGCGGCAGCTGAGACTGCTCTTGTGTCCTTGATCTGTTTATATCCTTCATCACAAAAAATGATGATCGAAATATTCATCAAAGTAATGCATATATATTTTTGACCAGCTTTCATTCTATGCCGGTTTTGCCATATCCTTCTGTTGAAACCACGATAGGTTGTTGAAATTTTACAATGCATGGAGGTTTTCTTTTGAAAATGATGGATGATAATTGGATATACCAACTTCACATAAAATTTGAAGAGAACTGGGGAATAATTTCTCATTTTACAAAAGTGATGAGAATTATTTATTATATTTACGGGTAAGATACCAGAAGGAGTAAAAAGAAAAATCACAGCTTGATCCAATTTCACATTAACTAGAGTTATTATGATTCATAATGTTTACTCTTTGGGTTGAGGTACGAAAATATTTTCCATGATTTCCAATGAACGCTCTTTACCTAAAATTTTACAATGAGTAGTATATCGGGGACTTCATTTATTTTATAAGAGATACTTGTATGGCATTTTTTTTTTTTGGGGGGGGGGGGGGGGGGTGCTTGTACCAGAAGAAGTGAACTGATAAATTATATTTTCACACTAGCTTCAGTATAGACTATTTTTTTTAAATAAAAACAGTTATAATTATTCAAAATGTTTACCCTTTGCGAAGATATGAGAAGGAGTTTCTTTTTCCGCTCCTAACATAGACTGATATGACTTTTATGATATGCCAAATTTAAACTATATGTAACCAGGATAGTTCAAATTTGTTTCCCTTCACTTGATAAGAGATATTTGTATTCTTCCTGGAAATTTTGAATCTTCCTCAGGATTGAATCGATATTGCTACTATTTAATTAGTGTAGATGTAAACATGTGTAGATGAGAATTCAACAGCGAAAAATCATTTTTCTTCGGTCAAAATTGAGAATATTGGACAGGTAACATCTTGAGAATCTTGTATTATTTTTAAACCCTCAGTCATATGGCTAGAGATACGACCAAAAAGTGCATCATTGGAAAAAACGGTTTTAGACTCTAGGTCTCTTTGGACCAAATCCGTTTCAGGACATTTGGAGTCGATCTAACGATGTCCGTCCGTCTGTCTGGCTGGATGGTGAGCACGATAACTCTCGAAGGGAGTATTTGATTTGAACCAAACTTGGTAGGGTAAGTGTACCAGTAGTCGGCACCTTTAGGATTTTCGCGTTTTTAACCGCTCATCATTCTGAGTGGAACTTTTCAATTATTACCAAGTTAATTTATTCAAATTTGAAATTTTGTATAGTTTTGGCAATAATAAATAAAGTTTTAATTACTTTTTATTAAATTTCATAAATTTGTAGTTTTATTAAAACAATGCTTTTTTGCCAGTAGTCGGCACCACTTGCCAATTGTCGGTATGGCATGTTCCAACAGTCGGCATACCATTTTTTTTTGTAAGAATAATTAATAATAATAATAAATTAATTCATTAAAATATAATATTTTTGTTTAGTTAAACTTATTCGACGTCTTTATTGTACTTTTCTTAAGAATATGGATTGTTGAGGACCTTCACAGACAAAAATTTATTTTTTATTAGAATAAATCATCTTTTCCTAGCGAAATTGTACACAAAGATAGCTGACAATATATTTGAAGTAAACAAAATACATTTAATTATAAAAGTTTCATTTACAAATAAAAAGTGCCGACTACTTGCCGAACTTAGGCACACTTACCCTACATCGCAATATTATTATGGAACTTGTCAATTTTTCCAACGAAAATAATTTACTGCACAGAAAGAGAAATGTTAATCCGATTTTGCTTCAATTTTACATATCCTAATATTTGCATGAGTGCAGTGCATCAGATGCGAAAATTAACAATATCGGTCCACTCAATCAAGTATTTCCCCTACAAAGGGTCAACATTTGGAATAATTATAAATCTTATAAAATGTGATGTAAGATATTACACACATTACAATATTTTTATTAACACAATGTCTGGTGTGAAGATGGAATATATCGATCCACTCCTTTTGGTACCTCCCCCACAAAGGGTCAAAATTTTGAGTATCCATGAAACTCATAATGAGCGAAATTAACTTCCATTTCCATTCAGACCTGGTATATCTCAATATTTCCATTGACACAAAGTATATTATAAAGATTGTACAGATCGGACCATTTCTTCTGGTACCTCCCCCTTAAAGGGTCAAACTTTTGAATAACTAAAGAGTTCATAAAATCCAAAATAAGATCCCGGTTCTCTTCAAAATGCACACATCACAATATTTTTATTAACCCAAGGTTTGGTGTGAAGATGGGATATATAGATACACTCATTCTGGTACCTTCCCCACAAATTGTCAAAATTTTGAATATCCATATATCTCATAAAACTCGAAATTAAGATCCGATTCCATTCAAACTTGGTACATCTCAATATTTCCATCAACACAAGATCTGTTATATAGACGGTAGAGATCGCACCATTTCTTCTGGTACCTCCCCCACATAGGGATCAAGATTTAAAAAAAAACAAAACGCTCAAAGAAAACGAAATAAACATCCAACTCTCTTCAAATTTCACACATCCAAATATTTTTGCTAACGTAAGATCTGTTGTGAAGATGATATACATCTGCCATGGGACATCAAGGGAACTGCGATACTCCTCTCTTCCGAATATGGAGCATTCAATCTGTTCTGCCAACGCTAATCCTCCCTCGTCGTTATCTAGTTTCAACATTATTATTAATATCGAATTTCATAAATATTTTGGATATCTGTAATGTTGTGGCCAGCAAAATCGAAAATTAAATCATTCTGGGATGATAATATGCGATATTATAATCCAATCAAGTGACTGCAATAAACAAAAAGCCAAATAATCGAAGTTGTATTCTTTATACCTATTGTGTATAGTGCATTAGTAGTGAATTATTTAAACATGTTGCAGTAAGCTCATTTTCCGCAAATCGATTAGCCATAAACACGCTTTAAAAGAGTAAAATAAGAATATGAGGCATTAAGCAGAGCCTGAAATAATTCCAATGTCATCGGATAAATGTTACCAACTTTGATCTGCAAGAGGAAAGAAGAAAGGAAAAAATTAGTATTTCAATGTAGAATTTCGTTTACTATCTATTAAAAGAGAAAATACAGTCGAACACGGTTTTAAGAACCAGATGAACAGTAAGTAAAACATACGGCAACCTCATTTTGTATTGACCGGATTTTAATTTTCTTTTTTTTTTATGTGTTTTTAATGTTTTTCTTTACTTATTTATGAAATTGGTTATTTTTAACAATGCAATACTGTACATTGCAACATCGACACACTTCACCACAAATGCAACAACTTCACGCAGCCCGATTAATCGGCGTGACATGACACAAGACACATGGCAGCAGACACACTTGCTAAATTTCTTTTTTTCTCCATTAAAATTTAATTTAAAGTGCAAGGCAATTCGTCGTTGGCGTCATTAAAACCAATTACATTTATGCTTTGATCGTGAGCAAGATGGGCGCTTAACTCTTATTTTAATTGTATTGACATGTGTGTCATTTGAACATAATGTGAATTGTCAAAGCTAATTTGCTATTGGGCGCTTAATTCTATTTTCTTTGCATTATTTACCGTGCATGGTTTCTGTGCTCTCATTATCATCAAGAGAATTAACTTTTGAACAGGTATTTCATACGTAAACCACTCAGTTTCATATGCAGCGGCCGCAATTGAGAGATTCTAATTGGGAGAAATGTAAATGAAATAAGATTAGTGAGAGAAGAGTTTAATGTGAGAAAGAAAATGTGAAGAAAATAATGTATGGTTAGCCAACGTTATGGGTTTTTAATTGGGAGAAATTTAAATTAAATAAGATTAGTGAGAGGAGAGTTTAATGTGAGAACGAAAATGTGAAGAAGATAATGCAAGGTGAGTGAACATTATGAGTATTTAATGTTGGATTTATGTTTCTAAACTGCAGCTCATTAAAGGTTCAATTAGACGTGACATATAACATCTCCGTAGCCATAAACCCAACATTACGGTTTACGGTGTCTGTATGTCTGGCTGGTGCGCACGATAACTCTCGGAGGGAGTATCCGGTGTGGTCCAAATTTGGTATATCGTAATATTATTATCAAACTTAGGTCAATATCGGTCCTATCCTTCTGGTACTTCCTACAGGTGCGAAGTATCTTCACCACAAAAGGGCCAAAATTTTGAATAATTATAACATGTATAATATGTGATGTAAGAGTCCTATTGTCTTCAAATTACACACATCACAATATTTTTAGTAACCCAAGGTCTCCAGTAGAATTCTCTAAATCATTTTTTGAGATACCGGCAAAAATAGGTAATATTAAAAAGCTTATTATTTCGGTAATTAGCGAAATTTGTTAGTAATTTAGCGACGAAATCAAAGTAGTCGCTAAGACCTACCTACCTAAGATACCAATGTTGTCAACCAATGTTGTCAACTTAAACTTATTTTTATATCAAAATTTTGGGTTTCAAAGTTACCGATTTTTGTCTGTAACTCAAATAATGAGTTTGAGAATCCCAATACTAGTGTGAATATAGAATATATCGATGGAATATATATCCACTCCTTCCGGTACATCACCCAAAAAGGGACAACGTCTTGAATATCCATGAAGCTCATTAAACTCGAAATTAACATCCATTTAGACTTGGTACATCGCAATATTTACATAAACACAAGTTTTGTTACAGTATTTTTTGCTTACCTGCACAATCAAAAATTGCACGACATCTCGTGCAGCAATGCCCAAAATGCAGGTAGCTTCATTGCATTTATCTGCACAATGAAGCAGGTATCTTTAATTTTACTTACGTGCACAAAAAGTGCAGTTATCTTTAATTTTCTATTCGTGCACAACAAAGCAGCAGCAGCATAATCATCTTTTAGTGTGGGAGAGGAAGCGAGAATATGTTTTTAATGCATGATCTTTTCTTGTGTTGTTATTGTTTTTGCGAATACAAAAACAAAAACGAAGTGGTAGTTTTTAGCGTCTTTTTTGAGTTTGCAAAAAATTTTCTTGTGCAGATAAATACAACTTTTGTAACCAAATTAAAAAAAAAATACCAAAATGTCGAGGCAGGAATGTCCAATGTGCAGCTATCGATTGGGCATTTAAATACAATTCAAATAAAGGGATTCAGAAAAAAATGGCATAAAAAAAGTTTTTTGATCTGCAAAGGCCAATGCGCAGCTAATGTTGATGCAGGTAAATAGAAACCACTGTATAAAGGTGTTAGATTTATTTTTGTACCTCCCCCACATAGAGTTCAAGATTTTAAAAAGCAAAAAAAAAATCATTAAAGAAAGTCTTAAAGTCGGGTGGGGCCGACTTTATGATACCCTACACCACTTTGCTAATTTAGTAGAGCTCCGCATAACAATTAAAAGTGTTTATGGGAGAATTCAATCATACACGCTATGATTATAATTATAATTTAAAGTTCAAAAGACTAAATATGCCGAAGTATTTGTATCTTTTAAATTTGGACTTGTATTGCCCATTTGGTGCACAATTAATTTGAAATCGGATAAAAATATGTATGGGAGCTTGGAACTGATCTCGATAAAATTTGGCAAAAATATTTCTGAGCAATATTTGATATATTTCCCTGAATATCGTTGTTATGGAGTGCATATTACGGCTGTGGGTAACAAATATAACAAATCGGATGAAGAGTATATATGGGAGCTATAGCTATATCTCAACCGATCTTCACCAAATTTGACATACTAGTTTCTAGACTCAATTCGGTCGTAAGTGCCAAATTTCATCCAAATTGGGCAAATATTAGACGTTTGGTGCATAATCAAAGGTAAATCGGACGAAGTTATATATGGGAGCTATTTCCAAATCTGAACCGATCTCGATAAAATTTAGCAAATGTATTTCTGAGCTGTATTTGATATATTTTCCCAAATATTGTGGTTACAGAGTGTATATTAGGGCTGCGGAGGACAAAAATAACAAATCGGACGAACAATATATATGGGAGCTATAGCTATATCTTAACCGATTTCGATCAAATTTGGCATACTTATTTTCAGGTCCAATCTGATCGTACGTGCAAAATTCCATACTATTCGGACTGATATTACACGTTTGGTGCACAATAAAAGGCAAATCGGACGAAGATATATATGGGAGCTATATTCTAATTTTGACGGATTACCTCCAATTTCAATAGAGTTCGTCCTTGGGCCAAACAAATAATTTGTGCAAAATTTCATCTGGATAGGGCAATAAATGCGAACTGTACTTTGTTTACAAAAATACATGGACAGACGGACGGACATGCATAAATCGACTATGCAGATCATCGAAAGGAACTATGGGTCTATCTCGTTTTCTTTTGCCTGTTACAAACAAATTCACAAATACATAATACCCTGACCAAAACGAAATATGGATCCAACTCTCTTTAAATTTCACACATACAAACAATTTTGTTAACAAAAGATCTGCGAACCCCTTCTGGAACCTCAACCATAGTCACGATTTTCAATACTTTTATCTGTCATAACTTGCGAAAAATGTCAGCGATTCTTGAGAACTGTAAAACCTGGGATGAATATGGAAATTTATGATTTCGCACATGGTACAATAAAAAGGTATGGTAGAGCTACCAGCTTATTACAATTTTTTTCTAAGTGTGCCCGACTTATGACAATTTTGTGTATGTATTTATTGTTTTGAAAAATAAAAACAAAATATTTTCAAAACCAATGAATGGAAGAAGTTTAAATTGCAAGGCGCTCACTAATGATATTAACCAGATTTACCACGGAATTGAAAGATTGAAAACTTAGGATCATATTTTTGAGAAAATATCCAGGCATTTCATTCATCTTTCGAGCTATTTGACTCATTTTAAAAATGAACAAAAAATATCAAATAAATGAAAACAACTTGTTGGATATAATTTTGAATTATTCTGACAGGAAGCGGCCTAGCCTCAGGGTTGTATTTATGTAGTTTTACGAAGCTGTTCTACCTCCTTATTGTACCATGATTTCGCATATTTATCTGTATTGGATGAAGTATGAAAATGGAAAACTTCGGTCGACTATATCTGGTGCATCACCACATTTCAAAAATTTTTTAAAATTACTACATATTTCATACAAAGTGAGGTATGTAACCATTTTTTTAGAAAATATCCAAATTCCTTTGTAATCAAAATGCTTTTTGCAAAATTTAAACTTTTTCTTGTGAAATAAATCATTAGATATATCGTTTATATACCGTTTATTTCTTACAAGCATGGTACAATAAGGAGGTAGAACAGCTTCATATCTTCCCTCATTTTTAAAATAAGTTAAATAGCGCGAAAAATGAATGAAATGCCTAGATTTTCTCTCAAAAATATGATCCAAACTGTTTAATCTTTCAATTTCATGGCTAAACTGGTTAATAGTTTTAATGCACGAGCCGCAATCTACATGTCTTCCAATCATTGGTTTTGAACATATTTTGTTTTTTTTTTTTGCAAAACAATAAACACATACACAAAATTGACAGAAGTCGGGCACACTTAGAAAAAAATTGTAATAAGCTGGTAGCTCTACTTTACCTTTTTATTGTACCATGCGTACAAGCATGTTTCTGGTATGAAATAATTTTGCTATGGAAAATATGAAAAATTGTGTTTTGAAAATAGTTTCATAAATCCTTGTTGTCACGACAAAAGTATATTTTTTGTCTTTGAAAATAAAGTCAAACAATTGTGTATTTCTTTTCATTTTAGAAACCCGTCTGTGGTTTGAAGTTTGCCAGAAACTACATTTCTTTGATTTATTACTTGCAAAATTTTTTTTCAATTCGCCTTTCGTGTTGTCTTATTCTCAATGAATATTTGCCTATTTTAGAGGCACGGCAAACCATATTTTTTCGAGAAGGTAAGCGAATTTCTGTGTTATCCTTAGAAAAAAAAAATGTGATAAATATTTACCTGCTCCTTTAGTTCATTGGCATACCAATACAGGGCCAAAATTTGACAAAATATCATAGTTATGTAGGCACACACAATGATTGCCTGGGCAGCGGAGTCAACCTGCAAAAGAGTACACAAAATAATTTATGAAATATATGAGGTGAAAGAGTTCTATTGCACAATTGTCATGACTTACAAATATCAAGAGAAACAGTAAAGCACAGAGCAGTGTTCCGAAAGCCACGAATTCCAAAAGAAACATGAAAGTTGTTAAACGGTTCACAGTTTCACAATATCTGGAAAAAATTAGTGTTTAATAGGTTAGAAAATGTTCAGGGCGTATGATTAACGAAATTAGTCAAAATTAATTATACGTTTAGCATAAGAAGGAGGGTATATATATATTCTCAATCTGCCATTCCGTTTGTAACACTTCGAAATATACATTTCAGACATATATTCTTGATCAGCATAAAATTCTATGTCGATTTAGCAATGTCCGTCCGTCTGTGGAAATCACTCTAGCTTCCGAACGAATTGAAGTAGGTTGATAAAATTTTACTCAAATATATATTATGTGTGCAGAACTTTTGGTATTAAAAATGGGCCATGTAGGTCCACGTTTTAGTATAGCCCCGATATAACAGTACCTCCCGATATTCGTTATTTTGATGATTTTAGCGACACTATTCACCGGAATTGTTTCAAATTTGGTATTTGAAGTTCGCAATGGATACTACAGCCTATGACAGGAAATTGTCAATATAACGGTATCTCCCGATATTCGTTTGACGGTTTTAGCGTCATTATTTACCGGAGTAGTTTAAAATTACGTATTTAGAGTTCGTAATGGGAACTAAAGTCTGTGACAGAAAATTGGGTATGCAGGTCCAGGTCTTCGTATAGCTCCGATATAACGGTACCTCCCTATATTCGGTATTTTGATGATTTTAGCGACATTATTCTCCGGAATCTTTCCAAATTTGGTATTTGAAGTTCGCAATGAATACTACAGCCTAAGACAGAAAATTGTCAATATAACGGTACCTCCCGATATTCGTTAGACGATTTTAGCGTTCGTAATGGGAACTAAAGTCTGTGATCAGTAGCTCCCTATATTAGGTATTTTGACGATACAATACTCACCGAAATTGAAATGTCGTATTTGAAGTTCGTAATAGATGATACAGCCTGTGACAATGAGTTGTCTATGCAGGTCCAGGTCTTCATATAGCTCCGATATAACCTCCCTATATACGGTATTTTGATGATTTTAGCTACATTATTCACCGTTTATTTCAAGTTTCGAATTTGAATTTGGTAATGGCTGATGACAAACAAGGCCTATGTAGGTCCATGTCGTCGTATAGACCCTAATATAACAGCTACATTCGGTATTTTTAAGATGTTAACAGAATTTTTAACGGATTTTATTTTTTGCAAATTTCCAAATTCCTTCCAAATGTTGGGGGGTACTCAAAGTTCGGCCCGGCCGAACTTACTGCTTATTAACTTATTCCAATTCAGCTTGATACTTACTCAATGATTTTCTTCTGATATTTAATACACTCAATAACTTCATCATATATCCATTCGGGCTGACCTTTAAATCGGCTCAACGTTGCCAAACGACGTTGCAAATATTTGCACATAACAATGCCGAACATGATGAATGAAACAATCAAACTTGTATAGGGTATGTACATGCAGCATCCAACCGGTGTGATCAGCATTTGAAAGACGTACCAGCATTCATAGAATGGCGATTGGTATTCATCGATGCCAGGTATAATGCTGCCAAATGGTAAAACTCTTTCGGCGGCTAACAACGGATAGAGGCCGAAACCAATGCAAGTTAGAAGACCCAAAAATAAATTGCCACGAGCCATAACCTTGCCATTGGAGTTGACGTGGCTCAGAAGGTTTCGAACATACACATCGTTGGATTTCTGTAAACCAGAAATAAAAAAACAAGTTGAAAATTAAAAGGAGGTTTTCCGGCGGATATAGGATATGTTGTTGTATTTTCGGAAATTTGAAATAAAAAAGGTGCTAAAAATAACTAAATATGGTGGGATTAGAAGAAGAAGATACTGAAATTTGATATCTTCCCATGACTGTCAATGTCAATTACAGAACAAATTTTCAACTTACATCAAGGTCATAAAAATACGCTTCCAAATCTTGTAACAAACTTTGATATTCCACACGGTCTTTAATGAGAATATATGCTCTTAAAATGGTATTAAACCACAACACCAACATATAGGAATTCCTGATGATGGCATCAATACCCTCCTCGGTCATGAACATATAATAAAATTGGGTGAATACCAAAAATGTCGGCGGTATAAGGGTGACATAACGACGCCAATTATGGTCGTAGAGGAGAGACCAAAATTTAAGAATTTTCACATTCATATAAATCAATGGAATATCTTCGAACATTTTTATAATCCGATACTTTCACGATTTCACTTTTTAATTCGAACTGCTACGATTCAGTGATGGTAGGTGCTTTATATAAGGATATGTCGATGCATGTCCTTGAAAGCAATTGTTATGTATTCTAAATTTGCAACTACAATTGAATAGTAATTGATTTGAAGATGAGTGGGCATATTTTGCAATTATTTTCAATAATTCCGATTACATACAAAATACATACCCCTTTGCAGAAGATGGTTAAGAAGGTTATAAAAACATGAATTTAAATATTGACTTTTCGGCGTTTTTAGCTATTATTTGTGATCAGTTTTTTTAGGAATGAATTATTACAAACTTTAAAATGGCCATAACTCCCTTAATATTGACATTTCGGCGTTTTTAGCTATTATTTGTGATCAGTTTTTTAGGAATGAATTATTACAAACTTTAAAATGGCCATAACTCCTTAAATATTGACTTTTCGGCGTTTTTAGCTATTATTTGTGATCAGTTTTTTTAGGAATGAATTATTACAAACTTTAAAATGACCATAACTCCTTAAATGTTGACTTTTCGGCGTTTTTAGCTATTATTTGTGATCAGTTTTTTTAGGAATGAATTATTACAAACTTTAAAATGACCATAACTCCCTTAATATTGACTTTTCGGCGTTTTTAGCTATTATTTGTGATCAGTTTTTTAGGAATGAATTATTACAAACTTTAAAATGGCCATAACTCCTTAAATATTGACTTTTCGGCGTTTTTAGCTATTATTTGTGATCAGTTTTTTTAGGAATGAATTATTACAAACTTTAAAATGACCATAACTCCTTAAATATTGACTTTTCGGCGTTTTTAACAGTTATTTGTGATCAGTTTTTTAGGAATGAATTATTACAAACTTTAAAATGGCCATAACTCCTTAATTATTGACTTTTCGACGTTTTTAGCTATTATTTGTGATCAGTTTTTTAGGAATGAATTATTACAAACTTTAAAATGGCCATAACTCCCTTAATATTGACTTTTCGGCGTTTTTAGCTATTATTTGTGATCAGTTTTTTAGGAATGAATTATTACAAACTTTAAAATGGCCATAACTCCCTTAATATTGACTTTTCGGTCTTTTTAGCTATTATTTGTGATCAGTTTTTTAGGAATGAATTATTACAAACTTTAAAATGACCATAACTCCTTAAATATTGACTTTTCGGCTTTTTAGCTATTTTTTGTGATCAGTTTTTTTGGAATGAATTATTACAAACTTTAAAATGACCATAACTCCTTAAATATTGACTTTTCGGCGTTTTTAGCTTTTATTTGTGATCAGTTTTTTAGGAATGAATTATAACAAACTTTAAAATGGCCATAACTCCCTTAATATTGACTTTTCGGCGTTTTTAGCTTTTATTTGTGATCAGTTTTTTAGGAATGAATTATAACAAACTTTAAAATGGCCATAACTCCCTTAATATTGACTTTTCGGCCTTTTTAGCTATTATTTGTGAACAGTTTTTTAGGAATGAATTATAACAAACTTTAAAATGGCCATAACTCCCTTAATATTGACTTTTCGGCGTTTTTAGCTATTATTTGTGATCAGTTTTTTAGGCATGAAATATTACAAACTTTAAAATGCCATAACTCCTTAAATATTGACTTTTCGGCGTTTTTAGCTGTTATTTGTGATCAGTTTTTTAGGCATGAATTATTACAAACTTTAAAATGGCCATAACTCCTTAATTATTGACTTTTCGACGTTTTTAGCTATTATTTGTGATCAGTGTTTTAGGAATGAATTATTACAAACTTTAAAATGGCTATAACTCAGTAAATATTGACTTTTCGGCGTTTTTAGCTATTATTTGTGATCAGTTTTTTAGGAATGAATTATTACAAACTTTAAAATGGCCATAACTCCCTTAATATTGACTTTTCGGCGTTTTTAGCTTTTATTTGTGATCAGTTTTTTAGGAATGAATTATAACAAACTTTAAAATGGCCATAACTCCCTTAATATTGACTTTTCGGCGTTTTTAGCTATTATTTGTGATCAGTTTTTTAGGCATGAAATATTACAAACTTTAAAATGCCATAACTCCTTAAATATTGACTTTTCGGCGTTTTTAGCTGTTATTTGTGATCAGTTTTTTAGGCATGAATTATTACAAACTTTAAAATGACCATAACTCCTTAAATATTGACTTTTCGGCGTTTTTAACAGTTATTTGTGATCAGTTTTTTAGGAATGAATTATTACAAACTTTAAAATGGCCATAACTCCCTTAATATTGACTTTTCGGCGTTTTTAGCTATTATTTGTGATCAGTTTTTTAGGAATGAATTATTACAAACTTTAAAATGGCCATAACTCCCTTAATATTGACTTTTCGGTCTTTTTAGCTATTATTTGTGATCAGTTTTTTAGGAATGAATTATTACAAACTTTAAAATGACCATAACTCCTTAAATATTGACTTTTCGGCTTTTTAGCTATTTTTTGTGATCAGTTTTTTAGGAATGAATTATTACAAACTTTAAAATGACCATAACTCCTTAAATATTGACTTTTCGGCGTTTTAACAGTTATTTGTGATCAGTTTTTTAGGAATGAATTATTACAAACTTTAAAATGGCCATAACTCCCTTAATATTGACTTTTCGGCCTTTTTAGCTATTATTTGTGATCAGTTTTTTAGGAATGAATTATTACAAACTTTAAAATGGCCATAACTCCCTTAATATTGACTTTTCGGCGTTTTTAGCTATTATTTGTTATCAGTTTTTTAGGCATGAATTATTACAAACTTTAAAATGGCCATAACTCCCTTAATATTGACTTTTCGGCGTTTTTAGCTTTTATTTGTGATCAGTTTTTTAGGAATGAATTATAACAAACTTTAAAATGGCCATAACTCCCTTAATATTGACTTTTCGGCGTTTTTAGCTATTATTTGTGATCAGTTTTTTAGGCATGAAATATTACAAACTTTAAAATGCCATAACTCCTTAAATATTGACTTTTCGGCGTTTTTAGCTGTTATTTGTGATCAGTTTTTTAGGCATGAATTATTACAAACTTTAAAATGACCATAACTCCTTAAATATTGACTTTTCGGCGTTTTTAACAGTTATTTGTGATCAGTTTTTTAGGAATGAATTATTACAAACTTTAAAATGGCCATAACTCCCTTAATATTGACTTTTCGGCGTTTTTAGCTATTATTTGTGATCAGTTTTTTAGGAATGAATTATTACAAACTTTAAAATGGCCATAACTCCCTTAATATTGACTTTTCGGTCTTTTTAGCTATTATTTGTGATCAGTTTTTTAGGAATGAATTATTACAAACTTTAAAATGACCATAACTCCTTAAATATTGACTTTTCGGCTTTTTAGCTATTTTTTGTGATCAGTTTTTTAGGAATGAATTATTACAAACTTTAAAATGACCATAACTCCTTAAATATTGACTTTTCGGCGTTTTAACAGTTATTTGTGATCAGTTTTTTAGGCATGAATTATTACAAACTTTAAAATGGCCATAACTCCCTTAATATTGACTTTTCGGCGTTTTTAGCTATTATTTGTGATTAGTTTTTTATGAATGAATTATTACAAACTTTAAAATGGCCATAACTCCCTTAATATTGACTTTTCGGCCTTTTTAGCTATTATTTGTGATCAGTTTTTTAGGAATGAATTATTACAAACTTTAAAATGGCCATAACTCCCTTAATATTGACTTTTCGGCGTTTTTAGCTATTATTTGTTATCAGTTTTTTAGGCATGAATTATTACAAACTTTAAAATGGCCATAACTCCCTTAATATTGACTTTTCGGCGTTTTTGGCTATTATTTGTGATCAGTTTTTTGGGTATGAAATATTACAAACTTTAAAATGGCCATAACTCCCTTGATATCGACTTTTCGGCGTTTTTAGCTATTATTTGTGATCAGTTTTTTAGGAATGAATTATTACAAACTTTAAAATGGCCATAACTCCCTTAATATTGACTTTTCGGCGTTTTAACAGTTATTTGTGATCAGTTTTTTAGGAATGAATTATTACAAACTTTAAAATGGCCATAACTCCCTTAATATTGACTTTTCGGCCTTTTTAGCTATTATTTGTGATCAGTTTTTTAGGAATGAATTATTACAAACTTTAAAATGGCCATAACTCCCTTAATATTGACTTTTCGGCGTTTTTAGCTATTATTTGTTATCAGTTTTTTAGGCATGAATTATTACAAACTTTAAAATGGCCATAACTCCCTTAATATTGACTTTTCGGCGTTTTTAGCTATTATTTGTGATTAGTTTTTTATGAATGAATTATTACAAACTTTAAAATGGCCATAACTCCCTTAATATTGACTTTTCGGCCTTTTTAGCTATTATTTGTGATCAGTTTTTTAGGAATGAATTATTACAAACTTTAAAATGGCCATAACTCCCTTAATATTGACTTTTCGGCGTTTTTAGCTATTATTTGTGATCAGTTTTTTAGCAGTGAATTATTACAAACTTTAAAATGGCCATAACTCTTTAAATATTGACTTTTCGGCGTTTTAGCTATTTTTTGTGAGCAGTTTTTTAGGAAAGTATTATTACAAACTTTAAAATGGCCATAACTCCCTTAATATTGACTATTCGGCGTTTTTAGCTATTATTTGTGATCAGTTTTTTAGGAATGAATTATTACAAACTTTAAAATGGCCATAACTCCTTAAATATTGACTTTTCGGCGTTTTTAACAGTTATTTGTGATCAGTTTTTTAGGAATGAATTAAAATGGCCATAACTCCCTTAATATTGACTTTTCGGCGTTCTTAGCTATTATTTGTGATCAGTTTTTTGGAATGAATTATTACAAACTTTAAAATGGCCATAACTCCCTTAATATTGACTTTTCGGCGTTTTTAGCTATTATTTGTGATCAGTTTTTTAGCAATGAATTATTACAAACTTTAAAATGGCCATAACTCCCTTAATATTGACTTTTCGGCGTTTTTAGCTATTATTTGTGATCAGTTTTTTAGGAATGAATTATTAAAAACTTTAAAATGGCCATAACTCCCTTAATATTGACTTTTCGGCGTTTTTAGCTATTATTTGTGATCAGTTTTTTAGGAATGAATTATTAAAAACTTTAAAATGGCCATAACTCCCTTAATATTGACTTTTCGGCGTTTTTAGCTATTATTTGTGATCAGTTTTTTAGGCATGAATTATTACAAACTTTAAAATGGCCATAACTCCCTTAAGTATTGACTTTTCGGCGTTTGTAGCTATTATTTGTGATCAGTTTTTTAGGCATGAAATATTACAAACTTTAAAATGGCCATAACTCCTTAAATATTGACTTTTCGGCGTTTTTAGCTATTTTTTGTGATCAGTTTTTTAGGAATGAATTATTACAAACTTTAAAATGACCATAACTCCTTAAATATTGAATTTTCGGCGTTTTAACAGTTATTTGTGATCAGTTTTTTAGGAATGAATTATTACAAACTTTAAAATGGCCATAACTCCGTTAATATTGACTTTTCGGCGTTTTAACAGTTATTTGTGATCAGTTTTTTAGGAATGAATTATTACAAACTTTAAAATGGCCATAACTCCCTTAATATTGACTTTTCGGCCTTTTTAGCTATTATTTGTGATCAGTTTTTTAGGCATGAATTATTACAAACTTTAAAATGGCCATAACTCCCTTAATATTGACTTTTCGGCGTTTTTAGCTATTATTTGTGATTAGTTTTTTATGAATGAATTATTACAAACTTTAAAATGGCCATAACTCCCTTAATATTGACTTTTCGGCCTTTTTAGCTATTATTTGTGATCAGTTTTTTAGGAATGAATTATTACAAACTTTAAAATGGCCATAACTCC
This sequence comes from Musca domestica, assembly GCF_030504385.1. Classification (NCBI taxonomy): domain Eukaryota; kingdom Metazoa; phylum Arthropoda; class Insecta; order Diptera; family Muscidae; genus Musca; species Musca domestica. The sequence continues at coordinate 12,932,104 of NW_026712219.1, read as the reverse complement.
CTTAATATTGACTTTTCGGCGTTTTTAGCTATTATTTGTTATCAGTTTTTTAGGCATGAATTATTACAAACTTTAAAATGGCCATAACTCCCTTAATATTGACTTTTCGGCGTTTTTAGCTATTATTTGTGATTAGTTTTTTATGAATGAATTATTACAAACTTTAAAATGGCCATAACTCCCTTAATATTGACTTTTCGGCGTTTTTAGCTATTATTTGTGATCAGTTTTTTAGGAATGAATTATTACAAACTTTAAAATGGCCATAACTCCTTAAATATTGACTTTTCGGCGTTTTTAACAGTTATTTGTGATCAGTTTTTTAGGAATGAATTAAAATGGCCATAACTCCCTTAATATTGACTTTTCGGCGTTCTTAGCTATTATTTGTGATCAGTTTTTTGGAATGAATTATTACAAACTTTAAAATGGCCATAACTCCCTTAATATTGACTTTTCGGCGTTTTTAGCTATTATTTGTGATCAGTTTTTTAGCAATGAATTATTACAAACTTTAAAATGGCCATAACTCCCTTAATATTGACTTTTCGGCGTTTTTAGCTATTATTTGTGATCAGTTTTTTAGGAATGAATTATTAAAAACTTTAAAATGGCCATAACTCCCTTAATATTGACTTTTCGGCGTTTTTAGCTATTATTTGTGATCAGTTTTTTAGGAATGAATTATTAAAAACTTTAAAATGGCCATAACTCCCTTAATATTGACTTTTCGGCGTTTTTAGCTATTATTTGTGATCAGTTTTTTAGGCATGAATTATTACAAACTTTAAAATGGCCATAACTCCCTTAAGTATTGACTTTTCGGCGTTTGTAGCTATTATTTGTGATCAGTTTTTTAGGCATGAAATATTACAAACTTTAAAATGGCCATAACTCCTTAAATATTGACTTTTCGGCGTTTTTAGCTATTTTTTGTGATCAGTTTTTTAGGAATGAATTATTACAAACTTTAAAATGACCATAACTCCTTAAATATTGAATTTTCGGCGTTTTAACAGTTATTTGTGATCAGTTTTTTAGGAATGAATTATTACAAACTTTAAAATGGCCATAACTCCCTTAATATTGACTTTTCGGCCTTTTTAGCTATTATTTGTGATCAGTTTTTTAGGCATGAATTATTACAAACTTTAAAATGGCCATAACTCCCTTAATATTGACTTTTCGGCGTTTTTAGCTATTATTTGTGATTAGTTTTTTATGAATGAATTATTACAAACTTTAAAATGGCCATAACTCCCTTAATATTGACTTTTCGGCCTTTTTAGCTATTATTTGTGATCAGTTTTTTAGGAATGAATTATTACAAACTTTAAAATGGCCATAACTCCCTTAATATTGACTTTTCGGCGTTTTTAGCTATTATTTGTTATCAGTTTTTTAGGCATGAATTATTACAAACTTTAAAATGGCCATAACTCCCTTAATATTGACTTTTCGGCGTTTTTAGCTATTATTTGTGATTAGTTTTTTATGAATGAATTATTACAAACTTTAAAATGGCCATAACTCCCTTAATATTGACTTTTCGGCCTTTTTAGCTATTATTTGTGATCAGTTTTTTAGGAATGAATTATTACAAACTTTAAAATGGCCATAACTCCCTTAATATTGACTTTTCGGCGTTTTTAGCTATTATTTGTTATCAGTTTTTTAGGCATGAATTATTACAAACTTTAAAATGGCCATAACTCCCTTAATATTGACTTTTCGGCGTTTTTGGCTATTATTTGTGATCAGTTTTTTGGGTATGAAATATTACAAACTTTAAAATGGCCATAACTCCCTTGATATCGACTTTTCGGCGTTTTTAGCTATTATTTGTGATCAGTTTTTTAGGAATGAATTATTACAAACTTTAAAATGGCCATAACTCCCTTAATATTGACTTTTCGGCGTTTTTAGCTATTATTTATGATCAGTTTTTTAGGAATGAATTATTACAAACTTTAAAATGGCCATAACTCCTTAAATATTGACTTTTCGTCGTTTTTAGCTATTATTTGTGATCAGTTTTTTAGCAGTGAATTATTACAAACTTTAAAATGGCCATAACTCTTTAAATATTGACTTTTCGGCGTTTTAGCTATTTTTTGTGAGCAGTTTTTTAGGAAAGTATTATTACAAACTTTAAAATGGCCATAACTCCCTTAATATTGACTATTCGGCGTTTTTAGCTATTATTTGTGATCAGTTTTTTAGGAATGAATTATTACAAACTTTAAAATGGCCATAACTCCTTAAATATTGACTTTTCGGCGTTTTTAACAGTTATTTGTGATCAGTTTTTTAGGAATGAATTAAAATGGCCATAACTCCCTTAATATTGACTTTTCGGCGTTCTTAGCTATTATTTGTGATCAGTTTTTTAAGAATGAATTATTATAAACTTTAAAATGGCCATAACTCCCTTAATATTGACTTTTCGGCGTTTTTAGCTATTATTTGTGATCAGTTTTTTAGGAATGAATTATTACAAACTTTAAAATGGCCATAACTCCCTTAATATTGATTTTTCGGCGTTTTTAGCTATTATTTATGATCAGTTTTTTAGGAATGAATTATTACAAACTTTAAAATGGCCATAACTCCTTAAATATTGACTTTTCGGCGTTTTTAGCTATTATTTGTGATCAGTTTTTTAGCAATGAATTATTACAAACTTTAAAATGGCCATAACTCCCTTAATATTGACTTTTCGGCGTTTTTAGCTATTATTTGTGATCAGTTTTTTAGGCATGAATTATTACAAACTTTAAAATGGCCATAACTCCCTTAAGTATTGACTTTTCGGCGTTTGTAGCTATTATTTGTGATCAGTTTTTTAGGCATGAAATATTACAAACTTTAAAATGGCCATAACTCCCTTAAATATTGACTTTTCGGCGTTTTTAGCTATTATTTGTGATCAGTTTTTTAGGCATGAAATATTACAAACTTTAAAATGGCCATAACTCCCTTAAATTGACTTTTCGGCGTTTTTAGCCATTAATTGTGATTAGTTTTTTAGGAATGAATTATTACAAACTTCAAAATGGCCATAACTCCCTTAATATTGACTTTTCGGCGTTTTTAGCTATTATTTGTGATCAGTTTTTTAGGAATGAATTATTACAAACTTTAAAATGGCCATAACTCCCTTAATATTGACTTTTCGGCGTTTTTAGCTATTATTTGTGATCAGTTTTGTTGGAGTGAATTATTACAAACTTTAAAATGGCCATAACTCCCTTAATATTGACTTTTCGGCGTTTTTAGCTATTATTTGTGATCAGTTTTGTTGGAATGAATTATTACAAACTTTAAAATGGCCATAACTCCCTTAATATTGACTTTTCGGCGTTTTTAGCTATTATTTGTGATCAGTTTTGTTGGAATGAATTATTACAAACTTTAAAATGGCCATAACTCCCTTAATATTGACTTTTCGGCGTTTTTAGCTATTATTTGTGATCAGTTTTTTAGGAATGAATTATTACAAACTTTAAAATGGCCATAACTCCCTTAATATTGACTTTTCGGCGTTTTTAGCTATTATTTGTGATCAGTTTGTTGGAATGAATTATTACAAACTTTAAAATGGCCATAACTCCCTTAATATTGACTTTTCGGCGTTTTTAGCTATTATTTGTGATCAGTTTTTTAGGAATGAATTATTACAAACTTTAAAATGGCCATAACTCCCTTAATATTGACTTTTCGGCGTTTTTAGCTATTATTTGTGATCAGTTTTGTTGGAATGAATTATTACAAACTTTAAAATGGCCATAACTCCCTTAATATTGACTTTTGTGATCAGTTTTTTAGGAATGAATTATTACAAACTTTAAAATGGCCATAACTCCCTTAATATTGACTTTTCGGCGTTTTAGCTATTATTTGTGATCAGTTTTGTTGGAATGAATTATTACAAACTTTAAAATGGCCATAACTCCCTTAATATTGACTTTTTGGCGTTTTTAGCTATTATTTGTGATCAGTTTTTTAGGAATGAATTATTACAAACTTTAAAATGGCCATAACTCCCTTAATATTGACTTTTCGGCGTTTTTAGCTATTATTTGTGATCAGTTTTGTTGGAATGAATTATTACAAACTTTAAAATGGCCATAACTCCCTTAATATTGACTTTTGTGATCAGTTTTTTAGGAATGAATTATTACAAACTTTAAAATGGCCATAACTCCCTTAATATTGACTTTTCGGCGTTTTTAGCTATTATTTGTGATCAGTTTTGTTGGAATGAATTATTACAAACTTTAAAATGGCCATAACTCCCTTAATATTGACTTTTGTGATCAGTTTTTTAGGAATGAATTATTACAAACTTTAAAATGGCCATAACTCCCTTAATATTGACTTTTCGGCGTTTTTAGCTATTATTTGTGATCAGTTTTGTTGGAATGAATTATTACAAACTTTAAAATGGCCATAACTCCCTTAATATTGACTTTTGTGATCAGTTTTTTAGGAATGAATTATTACAAACTTTAAAATGGCCATAACTCCCTTAATATTGACTTTTCGGCGTTTTTAGCTATTATTTGTGATCAGTTTTGTTGGAATGAATTATTACAAACTTTAAAATGGCCATAACTCCCTTAATATTGACTTTTTGGCGTTTTTAGCTATTATTTGTGATCAGTTTTTTAGGAATGAATTATTACAAACTTTAAAATGGCCATAACTCCCTTAATATTGACTTTTCGGCGTTTTTAGCTATTATTTGTGATCAGTTTTGTTGGAATGAATTATTACAAACTTTAAAATGGCCATAACTCCCTTAATATTGACTTTTGTGATCAGTTTTTTAGGAATGAATTATTACAAACTTTAAAATGGCCATAACTCCCTTAATATTGACTTTTCGGCGTTTTTAGCTATTATTTGTGATCAGTTTTGTTGGAATGAATTATTACAAACTTTAAAATGGCCATAACTCCCTTAATATTGACTTTTTGGCGTTTTTAGCTATTATTTGTGATCAGTTTTTTAGGAATGAATTATTACAAACTTTAAAATGGCCATAACTCCCTTAATATTGACTTTTCGGCGTTTTTAGCTATTATTTGTGATCAGTTTTGTTGGAATGAATTATTACAAACTTTAAAATGGCCATAACTCCCTTAATATTGACTTTTGTGATCAGTTTTTTAGGAATGAATTATTACAAACTTTAAAATGGCCATAACTCCCTTAATATTGACTTTTCGGCGTTTTTAGCTATTATTTGTGATCAGTTTTGTTGGAATGAATTATTACAAACTTTAAAATGGCCATAACTCCCTTAATATTGACTTTTTGGCGTTTTTAGCTATTATTTGTGATCAGTTTTTTAGGAATGAATTATTACAAACTTTAAAATGGCCATAACTCCCTTAATATTGACTTTTCGGCGTTTTTAGCTATTATTTGTGATCAGTTTTGTTGGAATGAATTATTACAAACTTTAAAATGGCCATAACTCCCTTAATATTGACTTTTGTGATCAGTTTTTTAGGAATGAATTATTACAAACTTTAAAATGGCCATAACTCCCTTAATATTGACTTTTCGGCGTTTTTAGCTATTATTTGTGATCAGTTTTGTTGGAATGAATTATTACAAACTTTAAAATGGCCATAACTCCCTTAATATTGACTTTTTGGCGTTTTTAGCTATTATTTGTGATCAGTTTTTTAGGAATGAATTATTACAAACTTTAAAATGGCCATAACTCCCTTAATATTGACTTTTCGGCGTTTTTAGCTATTATTTGTGATCAGTTTTGTTGGAATGAATTATTACAAACTTTAAAATGGCCATAACTCCCTTAATATTGACTTTTGTGATCAGTTTTTTAGGAATGAATTATTACAAACTTTAAAATGGCCATAACTCCCTTAATATTGACTTTTCGGCGTTTTTAGCTATTATTTGTGATCAGTTTTGTTGGAATGAATTATTACAAACTTTAAAATGGCCATAACTCCCTTAATATTGACTTTTGTGATCAGTTTTTTAGGAATGAATTATTACAAACTTTAAAATGGCCATAACTCCCTTAATATTGACTTTTCGGCGTTTTTAGCTATTATTTGTGATCAGTTTTGTTGGAATGAATTATTACAAACTTTAAAATGGCCATAACTCCCTTAATATTGACTTTTTGGCGTTTTTAGCTATTATTTGTGATCAGTTTTTAGGAATGAATTATTACAAACTTTAAAATGGCCATAACTCCCTTAATATTGACTTTTCGGCGTTTTTAGCTATTATTTGTGATCAGTTTTGTTGGAATGAATTATTACAAACTTTAAAATGGCCATAACTCCCTTAATATTGACTTTTGTGATCAGTTTTTTAGGAATGAATTATTACAAACTTTAAAATGGCCATAACTCCCTTAATATTGACTTTTCGGGCGTTTTTAGCTATTATTTGTGATCAGTTTTGTTGGAATGAATTATTACAAACTTTAAAATGGCCATAACTCCCTTAATATTGACTTTTTGGCGTTTTTAGCTATTATTTGTGATCAGTTTTTTAGGAATGAATTATTACAAACTTTAAAATGGCCATAACTCCCTTAATATTGACTTTTCGGCGTTTTTAGCTATTATTTGTGATCAGTTTTGTTGGAATGAATTATTACAAACTTTAAAATGGCCATAACTCCCTTAATATTGACTTTTGTGATCAGTTTTTTAGGAATGAATTATTACAAACTTTAAAATGGCCATAACTCCCTTAATATTGACTTTTCGGCGTTTTTAGCTATTATTTGTGATCAGTTTTGTTGGAATGAATTATTACAAACTTTAAAATGGCCATAACTCCCTTAATATTGACTTTTTGGCGTTTTTAGCTATTATTTGTGATCAGTTTTTTAGGAATGAATTATTACAAACTTTAAAATGGCCATAACTCCCTTAATATTGACTTTTCGGCGTTTTTAGCTATTATTTGTGATCAGTTTTGTTGGAATGAATTATTACAAACTTTAAAATGGCCATAACTCCCTTAATATTGACTTTTCGGCGTTTTTAGCTATTATTTGTGATCAGTTTTGTTGGAATGAATTATTACAAACTTTAAAATGGCCATAACTCCCTTAATATTGACTTTTCGGCGTTTTTAGCTATTATTTGTGATCAGTTTTTTAGGAATGAATTATTACAAACTTTAAAATGGCCATAACTCCCTTAATATTGACTTTTCGGCGTTTTTAGCTATTATTTGTGATCAGTTTTGTTGGAATGAATTATTACAAACTTTAAAATGGCCATAACTCCCTTAATATTGACTTTTCGGCGTTTTTAGCTATTATTTGTGATCAGTTTTGTTGGAATGAATTATTACAAACTTTAAAATGGCCATAACTCCCTTAATATTGACTTTTCGGCGTTTTTAGCTATTATTTGTGATCAGTTTTTTAGGAATGAATTATTACAAACTTTAAAATGGCCATAACTCCCTTAATATTGACTTTTCGGCGTTTTTAGCTATTATTTGTGATCAGTTTTGTTGGAATGAATTATTACAAACTTTAAAATGGCCATAACTCCCTTAATATTGACTTTTCGGCGTTTTTAGCTATTATTTGTGATCAGTTTTGTTGGAATGAATTATTACAAACTTTAAAATGGCCATAACTCCCTTAATATTGACTTTTCGGCGTTTTTAGCTATTATTTGTGATCAGTTTTGTTGGAATGAATTATTACAAACTTTAAAATGGCCATAACTCCCTTAATATTGACTTTTCGGCGTTTTTAGCTATTATTTGTGATCAGTTTTGTTGGAATGAATTATTACAAACTTTAAAATGGCCATAACTCCCTTAATATTGACTTTTCGGCGTTTTTAGCTATTATTTGTGATCAGTTTTGTTGGAATGAATTATTACAAACTTTAAAATGGCCATAACTCCCTTAATATTGACTTTTCGGCGTTTTTAGCTATTATTTGTGATCAGTTTTGTTGGAATGAATTATTACAAACTTTAAAATGGCCATAACTCCCTTAATATTGACTTTTCGGCGTTTTTAGCTATTATTTGTGATCAGTTTTGTTGGAATGAATTATTACAAACTTTAAAATGGCCATAACTCCCTTAATATTGACTTTTCGGCGTTTTTAGCTATTATTTGTGATCAGTTTTGTTGGAATGAATTATTACAAACTTTAAAATGGCCATAACTCCCTTAATATTGACTTTTCGGCGTTTTTAGCTATTATTTGTGATCAGTTTTGTTGGAATGAATTATTACAAACTTTAAAATGGCCATAACTCCCTTAATATTGACTTTTCGGCGTTTTTAGCTATTATTTGTGATCAGTTTTGTTGGAATGAATTATTACAAACTTTAAAATGGCCATAACTCCCTTAATATTGACTTTTCGGCGTTTTTAGCTATTATTTGTGATCAGTTTTGTTGGAATGAATTATTACAAACTTTAAAATGGCCATAACTCCCTTAATATTGACTTTTCGGCGTTTTTAGCTATTATTTGTGATCAGTTTTTTAGGAATGAATTATTACAAACTTTAAAATGGCCATAACTCCCTTAATATTGACTTTTCGGCGTTTTTAGCTATTATTTGTGATCAGTTTTTTAGGAATGAATTATTACAAACTTTAAAATGGCCATAACTCCCTTAATATTGACTTTTCGGCGTTTTTAGCTATTATTTGTGATCAGTTTTGTTGGAATGAATTATTACAAACTTTAAAATGGCCATAACTCCCTTAATATTGACTTTTCGGCGTTTTTAGCTATTATTTGTGATCAGTTTTGTTGGAATGAATTATTACAAACTTTAAAATGGCCATAACTCCCTTAATATTGACTTTCGGCGTTTTTAGCTATTATTTGTGATCAGTTTTTTAGGAATGAATTATTACAAACTTTAAAATGGCCATAACTCCCTTAATATTGACTTTTCGGCGTTTTAGCTATTATTTGTGATCAGTTTTTTAGGAATGAATTATTACAAACTTTAAAATGGCCATAACTCCCTTAATATTGACTTTTCGGCGTTTTTAGCTATTATTTGTGATCAGTTTTGTTGGAATGAATTATTACAAACTTTAAAATGGCCATAACTCCCTTAATATTGACTTTTCGGCGTTTTTACCTATTATTTGTGATCAGTTTTGTTGGAATGAATTATTACAAACTTTAAAATGGCCATAACTCCCTTAATATTAACTTTTCAGCGTTTTTAGCTATTATTTGTGATCAGTTTTGTTGGAATGAATTATTACAAACTTTAAAATGGCCATAACTCCCTTAATATTGACTTTTCGGCGTTTTTAGCTATTATTTGTGATCAGTTTTGTTGGAATGAATTATTACAAACTTTAAAATGGCCATAACTCCCTTAATATTGACTTTTCGGCGTTTTTAGCTATTATTTGTGATCAGTTTTGTTGGAATGAATTATTACAAACTTTAAAATGGCCATAACTCCCTTAATATTGACTTTTCGGCGTTTTTAGCTATTATTTGTGATCAGTTTTTTAGGAATGAATTATTACAAACTTTAAAATGGCCATAACTCCCTTAAGTATTGACTTTTCGGCGTTTTTAGCTATTATTTGTGATCAGTTTTGTTGGAATGAATTATTACATACTTTAAAATGACCATAACTCCTTAAATATTGACTTTTCGGCGTTTTTAGCTATTATTTGTGATCAGTTTTTTAGGAATGAATTATTACAAACTTTAAAATGGCCATAACTCCCTTAATATTGGAATAAATTTTTAGGAATAAATTATTACAAACTTTAAAATGGCCATAACTCCCTTAATATTGACTTTTCGGCGTTTTTAGCTATTATTTGTGATCAGTTTTGTTGGAATGAATTATTACAAACTTTAAAATGGCCATAACTCCCTTAATATTGACTTTTCGGCGTTTTTAGCTATTATTTGTGATCAGTTTTGTTGGAATGAATTATTACAAACTTTAAAATGGCCATAACTCCTTAAGTATTGACTTTTCGGCGTTTTTAGCTATTATTTGTGATCAGTTTTTTAGGAATAAATTATTACAAACTTTAAAATGGCCATAACTCCCTTAATATTGACTTTTCGGCGTTTTTAGCTATTATTTGTGATCAGTTTTTTAGGAATGAATTATTACAAACTTTAAAATGGCCATAACTCCCTTAATATTAACTTTTCGGCGTTTTTAGCTATTATTTGTGATCAGTTTTGTTGGAATGAATTATTACAAACTTTAAAATGGCCATAACTCCCTTAATATTGACTTTTCGGCGTTTTTAGCTATTATTTGTGATCAGTTTTTTAGGAATGAATTATTACAAACTTTAAAATGGCCATAACTCCCTTAATATTGACTTTTCGGCGTTTTTAGCTATTATTTGTGATCAGTTTTGTTGGAATGAATTATTACAAACTTTAAAATGGCCATAACTCCCTTAATATTGACTTTTCGGCGTTTTTAGCTATTATTTGTGATCAGTTTTGTTGGAATGAATTATTACAAACTTTAAAATGGCCATAACTCCCTTAATATTGACTTTTCGGCGTTTTTAGCTATTATTTGTGATCAGTTTTGTTGGAATGAATTATTACAAACTTTAAAATGGCCATAACTCCTTAAGTATTGACTTTTCGGCGTTTTTAGCTATTATTTGTGATCAGTTTTTTAGGAATAATTATTACAAACTTTAAAATGGCCATAACTCCCTTAATATTGACTTTTCGGCGTTTTTAGCTATTATTTGTGATCAGTTTTTTAGGAATGAATTATTACAAACTTTAAAATGGCCATAACTCCCTTAATATTAACTTTTCGGCGTTTTTAGCTATTATTTGTGATCAGTTTTGTTGGAATGAATTATTACAAACTTTAAAATGGCCATAACTCCCTTAATATTGACTTTTCGGCGTTTTTAGCTATTATTTGTGATCAGTTTTTTAGGAATGAATTATTACAAACTTTAAAATGGCCATAACTCCCTTAATATTGACTTTTCGGCGTTTTTAGCTATTATTTGTGATCAGTTTTGTTGGAATGAATTATTACAAACTTTAAAATGGCCATAACTCCCTTAATATTGACTTTTCGGCGTTTTTAGCTATTATTTGTGATCAGTTTGTTGGAATGAATTATTACAAACTTTAAAATGGCCATAACTCCCTTAATATTGACTTTTCGGCGTTTTTAGCTATTATTTGTGATCAGTTTTGTTGGAATGAATTATTACAAACTTTAAAATGGCCATAACTCCCTTAATATTGACTTTTCGGCGTTTTTAGCTATTATTTGTGATCAGTTTTGTTGGAATGAATTATTACAAACTTTAAAATGGCCATAACTCCCTTAATATTGACTTTTCGGCGTTTTTAGCTATTATTTGTGATCAGTTTTGTTGGAATGAATTATTACAAACTTTAAAATGGCCATAACTCCCTTAATATTGACTTTTCGGCGTTTTTAGCTATTATTTGTGATCAGTTTTGTTGGAATGAATTATTACAAACTTTAAAAATGGCCATAACTCCTTAATATTGACTTTTCGGCGTTTTTAGCTATTATTTGTGATCAGTTTTGTTGGAATGAATTATTACAAACTTTAAAATGGCCATAACTCCCTTAATATTGACTTTTCGCGCGTTTTTAGCTATTATTTGTGATCAGTTTTTAGGAATGAATTATTACAAACTTTAAAATGGCCATAACTCCCTTAAGTATTGACTTTTCGGCGTTTTAGCTATTATTTGTGATCAGTTTTGTTGAATGAATTATTACATACTTTAAAATGACCATAACTCCTTAAATATTGACTTTTCGGCGTTTTTTAGCTATTATTTGTGATCAGTTTTTTAGGAATGAATTATTACAACTTTAAAATGGCCATAACTCCCTTAATATGGAATAAATTTTTAGGAATAAATTATTACAAACTTTAAAATGGCCATAACTCCCTTAATATTGACTTTTCGGCGTTTTTAGCTATTATTTGTGATCAGTTTTGTTGGAATGAATTATTACAAACTTTAAAATGGCCATAACTCCCTTAATATTGACTTTTCGGGCGTTTTTAGCTATTATTTGTGATCAGTTTTGTTGGAATGAATTATTACATACTTTAAAATGGCCATAACTCTCCCTTAAGTATTGACTTTCGGCGTTTTTAGCTATTATTTGTGATCAGTTTTGTTGGAATGAATTATTACATACTTTAAAATGACCATAACTCCTTAAATATTGACTTTTCGGGCGTTTTTAGCTATTATTTGTGATCAGTTTTTTAGGAATGAATTATTACAAACTTTAAAATGGCCATAACTCCCTTAATATTGGAATAAATTTTTAGGAATAAATTATTACAAACTTTAAATGGCCATAACTCCCTTAATATTGACATTTCGGCGTTTTTAGCTATTATTTGTGATCAGTTTTTTAGGAATGAATTATTACAAACTTTAAAATGGCCATAACTCCTTAAATATTGACTTTTCGGCGTTTTAGCTATTATTTGTGATCAGTTTTTTAGGAATGAATTATTACAAACTTTAAAATGACCATAACTCCTTAAATGTTGACTTTTCGGCGTTTTTAGCTATTATTTGTGATCAGTTTTTTTAGGAATGAATTATTACAAACTTTAAAATGACCATAACTCCCTTAATATTGACTTTTCGGCGTTTTTAGCTATTATTTGTGATCAGTTTTTTAGGAATGAATTATTACAACTTTAAAATGGCCATAACTCCTTAATATTGACTTTTCGGCGTTTTTAGCTATTATTTGTGATCAGTTTTTTAGGAATGAATTATTACAAACTTTAAAATGACCATAACTCCTTAAATATTGACTTTTCGGCGTTTTTAACAGTTATTTGTGATCAGTTTTTTAGGAATGAATTATTACAAACTTAAAATGGCCATAACTCCTTAATTATTGACTTTTCGACGTTTTTAGCTATTATTTGTGATCAGTTTTTAGGAATGAATTATTACAAACTTTAAAATGGCCATAACTCCCTTAATATTGACTTTTCGGCGTTTTTAGCTATTATTTGTGATCAGTTTTTTAGGAATGAATTATTACAAACTTTAAAATGGCCATAACTCCCTTAATATTGACTTTTCGGTCTTTTTAGCTATTATTTGTGATCAGTTTTTTAGGAATGAATTATTACAAACTTTAAAATGACCATAACTCCTTAATATTGACTTTTCGGCTTTTTAGCTATTTTTGTGATCAGTTTTTTTGGAATGAATTATTACAAACTTTAAAATGACCATAACTCCTTAAATATTGACTTTTCGGCGTTTTTAGCTTTATTTGTGATCAGTTTTTTAGGAATGAATTATAACAAACTTTAAAATGGCCATAACTCCCTTAATATTGACTTTTCGGGCGTTTTTAGCTTTATTTGTGATCAGTTTTTTAGGAATGAATTATAACAAACTTTTAAAATGGCCATAACTCCCTTAATATTGACTTTTCGGCCTTTTTAGCTATTATTTGTGAACAGTTTTTTAGGAATGAATTATAACAAACTTTAAAATGGCCATAACTCCCTTAATATTGACTTTCGGCGTTTTTAGCTATTATTTGTGATCAGTTTTTTAGGCATGAAATATTACAAACTTTAAAATGCCATAACTCCTTAAATATTGACTTTTCGGCGTTTTTAGCTGTTATTTGTGATCAGTTTTTTAGGCAATGAATTATTACAAACTTAAAATGGCCATAACTCCTTAATTATTGACTTTTCGACGTTTTTAGCTATTATTTGTGATCAGTGTTTTAGGAATGAATTATTACAAACTTAAAATGGCTATAACTCAGTAAATATTGACTTTTCGGCGTTTTTAGCTATTATTTGTGATCAGTTTTTTAGGAATGATTATTACAAACTTTAAAATGGCCATAACTATACTCCCTTAATATTGACTTTTCGGCGTTTTTAGCTTTATTTGTGATCAGTTTTTAGGAATGAATTATAACAAACTTTAAAATGGCCATAACTCCCTTAATATTGACTTTTCGGCGTTTTTAGCTATTATTTGTGATCAGTTTTTTAGGCATGAATATTACAAACTTTAAAATGCCATAACTCCTTAATATTGACTTTTCGGCGTTTTTAGCTGTTATTTGTGATCAGTTTTTTAGGCATGAATTATTACAAACTTTAAAATGACCATAACTCCCTTAATATTGACTTTTCGGCGTTTTTAGCTAGTTATTTGTGATCAGTTTTTTAGGAATGAATTATTACAAACTTTAAAATGGCCATAACTCCCTTAATATTGACTTTTCGGTCGTTTTAGCTATTATTTGTGATCAGTTTTTTAGGAATGAATTATTACAAACTTTAAAATGACCATAACTCCTTAAATATTGACTTTTCGGCGTTTTTAGCTATTTTTTGTGATCAGTTTTTTAGGAATGAATTATTACAAACTTTAAAATGACCATAACTCCTTAAATATTGACTTTTCGGCGTTTTAAACAGTTATTTGTGATCAGTTTTTTAGGAATGAATTATTACAAACTTTAAAATGGCCATAACTCCCTTAATATTGACTTTTCGGCCTTTTTAGCTATTATTTGTGATCAGTTTTTTAGGAATGAATTATTACAAACTTTAAAATGGCCATAACTCCCTTAATATTGACTTTTCGGCGTTTTTAGCTATTATTTGTTATCAGTTTTTTAGGCATGAATTATTACAAACTTTAAAATGGCCATAACTCCCTTAATATTGACTTTTCGGCGTTTTTAGCTATTATTTGTGATTAGTTTTTTATGAATGAATTATTACAAACTTTAAAATGGCCATAACTCCCTTAATATTGACTTTTCGGCCTTTTTAGCTATTATTTGTGATCAGTTTTTAGGAATGAATTATTACAAACTTTAAAATGGCCATAACTCCCTTAATATTGACTTTTCGGCGTTTTTAGCTATTATTTGTTATCAGTTTTTTAGGCATGAATTATTACAAACTTTAAAATGGCCATAACTCCCTTAATATTGACTTTTCGGCGTTTTTGCTATTATTTGTGATCAGTTTTTTGGTATGAAATATTACAAACTTTAAAATGGCCATAACTCCCTTGAATATCGACTTTTCGGCGTTTTTAGCTATTATTTGTGATCAGTTTTTTAGGAATGAATTATTACAAACTTTAAAATGGCCATAACTCCCTTAATATTGACTTTTCGGCGTTTTAACAGTTATTTGTGATCAGTTTTTTAGGAATGAATTATTACAAACGTTAAAATGGCCATAACTCCCTTAATATTGACTTTTCGGCCTTTTTAGCTATTATTTGTGATCAGTTTTTTAGGAATGAATTATTACAAACTTTAAAATGGCCATAACTCCCTTAATATTGACTTTTCGGCGTTTTTAGCTATTATTTGTGATCAGTTTTTTAGGCAATGAATTATTACAAACTTTAAAATGGCCATAACTCCCTTAATATTGACTTTTCGGCGTTTTTAGCTATTATTTGTGATTAGTTTTTTATGAATGAATTATTACAAACTTTAAAAATGGCCATAACTCCCTTATATTGACTTTTCGGCCGTTTTTTAGCTATTATTTGTGATCAGTTTTTTAGGAATGAATTATTACAAACTTTAAATGGCCATAACTCCCTTAATATTGACTTTTCGGCGTTTTTAGCTATTATTTGTGATCAGTTTTTTAGGCAGTGAATTATTACAAACTTTAAAATGGCCATAACTTCTTAAGTATTGACTTTTCGGCGTTTGTAGCTATTATTTGTGATCAGTTTTTAGGAAGTAATTATTACAACTTTAAAATGGCCATAACTCCCTTAAATATTGACTATTCGGCGTTTTTAGCTATTATTTGTGATCAGTTTTTTAGGAATGAATTATTACAACTTTAAAATGCCCATAACTCCTTAATATTGAATTTTCGGCGTTTTTTAACAGTTATTTGTGATCAGTTTTTTAGGAATGAATTAAATGGCCATAACTCCCTTAATATTGACTTTTCGGCCGTTCTTAGCTATTATTTGTGATCAGTTTTTGGAATGAATTATTACAACTTTAAAATGGCCATAACTCCCTTAATATGGACTTTTCGGCGTTTTTAGCTATTATTGTGATCAGTTTTTTAGCCAATGATTATTACAAACTTTAAAATGGCCATAACTCCCTTAATATTGACTTTTCGGCGTTTTTAGCTATTATTTTGTGATCAGTTTTTTAGGAATGAATTATTAAAAACCTTTAAAAGGGCCATAACTCCCTTAATATTGACTTTTCGGCGTTTTTTAGCTATTATTGTGATCAGTTTTTTAGGAATGAATTAGTAAAAACTTTAAAATGGCCATAACTCCCCTTAATATTGACTTTTCGGGCGTTTTTAGCTATTATTTGTGATCAGTTTTTTAGGCATGAATTATTACAAACTTTAAAATGGCCATAACTCCCTTAAGTATTGACTTTTCGGCGTTTGTAGCTATTATTTGTGATCAGTTTTTTAGGCATGAAATATTACAAACTTTAAAATGGCCATAACTCCTTAATATTGACTTTTCGGCGTTTTTAGCTATTATTTTGTGATCAGTTTTTTAGGAATGAATTATTACAAACTTTAAATGACCATAACTCCTTAATATTGAATTTTCGGCGTTTTAGCTATTATTTGTGATCAGTTTTTTAGGAATGAATTATTACAAACTTTAAAATGGCCATAACTCCCGTTAATATTGACTTTTCGGCGTTTTAGCTATTATTTGTGATCAGTTTTTAGGAATGAATTATTACAAACTTTAAAATGGCCATAACTCCCTTAATATTGACTTTTCGGCCTTTTTAGCTATTATTTGTGATCAGTTTTTTAGGCATGAATTATTACAAACTTTAAAATGGCCATAACTCCCTTAATATTGACTTTTCGGCGTTTTTAGCTATTATTTGTGATAGTTTTTTATGAATGAATTATTACAAACTTTAAAATGGCCATAAACTCCCTTAATATTGACTTTTCGGCGCTTTTTAGCTATTATTTGTGATCAGTTTTTTAGGAATGAATTATTACAAACTTTAAAATGGCCATAACTCCCTTAATATTGACTTTCGGGCGTTTTTAGCTATTATTTGTTATCAGTTTTTTAGGCATGAATTATTACAAACTGTAAAATGGCCATAACTCCCTTAATATTGACTTTTTCGGCGTTTTTAGCTATTATTTGTGATTAGTTTTTATGAATGAATTATTACAAACTTTAAAATGGCCATAACTCCCTTAATATTGACTTTTCCGGCGTTTTTAGCTATTATTGTGATCAGTTTTTTAGGAATGAATTATTACAACTTAAAATGGCCATAACTCCTTAAATATTGACTTTTCGGCGTTTTTAACAGTTATTTGTGATCAGTTTTTAGGAATGAATTAAAATGGCCATAACTCCCTTAATATTGACTTTTCGGCGTTCTTAGCTATTATTTGTGATCAGTTTTTTAGGAATGAATTATTACAAACTTTAAAATGGCCATAACTCCCTTAATATTGACTTTTCGGCGTTTTTAGCTATTATTTGTGATCAGTTTTTTAGGAATGAATTATTACAAACTTTAAAATGGCCATAACTCCCTTAATATTGACTTTTCGGCGTTTTTAGCTATTATTTGTGATCAGTTTTTTAGGAATGAATTATTACAAACTTTAAAATGGCCATAACTCCCTTAATATTGACTTTTCGGCGTTTTTAGCTATTATTTGTGATCAGTTTTTTAGGCAATGAATTATTACAAACTTTAAAATGGCCATAACTCCCTTAATATTGACTTTTCGGCGTTTTTAGCTATTATTTGTGATCAGTTTTTTAGGCATGAATTATTACAAACTTTAAAATGGCCATAACTCCCTTAAGTATTGACTTTTCGGCGTTTGTAGCTATTATTTGTGATCAGTTTTTTAGGCATGAAATATTACAAACTTTAAAATGGCCATAACTCCCTTAAATATTGACTTTTCGGCGTTTTTAGCTATTATTTGTGATCAGTTTTTTAGGCATGAAATTATTACAAACTTTAAAATGGCCATAACTCCTTAAATTGACTTTTCGGCGTTTTTAGCATTAATTGTGATTAGTTTTTTAGGAATGAATTATTACAAACTTCAAAATGGCCATAACTCCCTTAATATTGACTTTTCGGCGTTTTTAGCTATTATTTGTGATCAGTTTTTTAGGAATGAATTATTACAAACTTTAAAATGGCCATAACTCCTTAATATTGACTTTTCGGCGTTTTTAGCTATTATTTGTGATCAGTTTTGTTGGAGTGAATTATTACAAACTTTAAAATGGCCATAACTCCCTTAATATTGACTTTTCGGCGTTTTTAGCTATTATTTGTGATCAGTTTTGTAGGAATGAATTATTACAAACTTTAAAATGGCCATAACTCCCTTAATATTGACTTTTCGGCGTTTTTAGCTATT
Source organism: Musca domestica (assembly GCF_030504385.1). Lineage (NCBI taxonomy): Eukaryota > Metazoa > Arthropoda > Insecta > Diptera > Muscidae > Musca > Musca domestica. Next base: position 12,913,622 of record NW_026712219.1, on the reverse strand, counting down.
ATTTGTGATCAGTTTTGTTAGGCATGAATTATTACAAACTTTAAAATGGCCATAACTCCCTTAATATTGACTTTTCGGCGTTTTTAGCTATTATTTGTGATCAGTTTTTTAGGAATGAATTATTACAAACTTTAAAATGGCCATAACTCCCTTAATATTGACTTTTCGGCGTTTTTAGCTATTATTTGTGATCAGTTTTGTTAGGAATGAATTATTACAAACTTTAAAATGGCCATAACTCCCTTAATATTGACTTTTCGGCGTTTTTAGCTATTATTTGTGATCAGTTTTTTAGGAATGAATTATTACAAACTTTAAAATGGCCATAACTCCCTTAATATTGACTTTTCGGCGTTTTAGCTATTATTTGTGATCAGTTTTGTTAGGAATGAATTATTACAAACTTTAAAATGGCCATAACTCCCTTAATATTGACTTTTTCGGCGTTTTTAGCTATTATTTGTGATCAGTTTTTTAGGAATGAATTATTACAACTTTAAAATGGCCATAACTCCCTTAATATTGACTTTTTCGGCGTTTTTAGCTATTATTTGTGATCAGTTTTGTTGGAATGAATTATTACAAACTTTAAAATGGCCATAACTCCCTTAATATTGACTTTTGTGATCAGTTTTTTAGGAATGAATTATTACAAACTTTAAAATGGCCATAACTCCCTTAATATTGACTTTTCGGCGTTTTTTAGCTATTATTTGTGATCAGTTTTGTTGGAATGAATTATTACAAACTTTAAAATGGCCATAACTCCCTTAATATTGACTTTTTGGCGTTTTTAGCTATTATTTGTGATCAGTTTTTTAGGAATGAATTATTACAAACTTTAAAATGGCCATAACTCCCTTAATATGACTTTTCGGCGTTTTTAGCTATTATTTGTGATCAGTTTTGTTGGAATGAATTATTACAAACTTTAAAATGGCCATAACTCCCTTAATATTGACTTTTCGGCGTTTTTTAGCTATTATTTGTGATCAGTTTTGTTGGAATGAATTATTACAAACTTTAAAATGGCCATAACTCCCTTAATATTGACTTTTCGGCGTTTTTAGCTATTATTTGTGATCAGTTTTTTAGGAATGAATTATTACAAACTTTAAAATGGCCATAACTCCCTTAATATTGACTTTTTCGGCGTTTTTAGCTATTATTTGTGATCAGTTTTGTTGGAATGAATTATTACAAACTTTAAAATGGCCATAACTCCCTTAATATTGACTTTTCGGCGTTTTTAGCTATTATTTGTGATCAGTTTTGTTGGAATGAATTATTACAAACTTTAAAATGGCCATAACTCCCTTAATATTGACTTTTCGGCGTTTTTAGCTATTATTTGTGATCAGTTTTTAGGAATGAATTATTACAAACTTTAAAATGGCCATAACTCCCTTAATATTGACTTTTCGGCGTTTTTAGCTATTATTTGTGATCAGTTTTGTTGGAATGAATTATTACAAACTTTAAAATGGCCATAACTCCCTTAATATTGACTTTTCGGCGTTTTTAGCTATTATTTGTGATCAGTTTGTTGGAATGAATTATTACAAACTTTAAAATGGCCATAACTCCCTTAATATTGACTTTTCGGCGTTTTTAGCTATTATTTGTGATCAGTTTTGTTGGAATGAATTATTACAAACTTTAAAATGGCCATAACTCCCTTAATATTGACTTTTCGGCGTTTTTAGCTATTATTTGTGATCAGTTTTGTTGGAATGAATTATTACAAACTTTAAAATGGCCATAACTCCCTTAATATTGACTTTTCGGCGTTTTTAGCTATTATTTGTGATCAGTTTTGTTGGAATGAATTATTACAAACTTTAAAATGGCCATAACTCCCTTAATATTGACTTTTCGGCGTTTTTAGCTATTATTTGTGATCAGTTTTGTTGGAATGAATTATTACAAACTTTAAAATGGCCATAACTCCCTTAATATTGACTTTTCGGCGTTTTTAGCTATTATTTGTGATCAGTTTTGTTGGAATGAATTATTACAAACTTTAAAATGGCCATAACTCCCTTAATATTGACTTTTCGGCGTTTTTAGCTATTATTTGTGATCAGTTTTGTTGGAATGATTATTACAAACTTTAAAATGGCCATAACTCCCTTAATATTGACTTTTCGGCGTTTTTAGCTATTATTTGTGATCAGTTTTGTTGGAATGAATTATTACAAACTTTAAAATGGCCATAACTCCCTTAATATTGACTTTTCGGCGTTTTTAGCTATTATTTGTGATCAGTTTTGTTGGAATGAATTATTACAAACTTTAAAATGGCCATAACTCCCTTAATATTGACTTTTCGACGTTTTTAGCTATTATTTGTGATCAGTTTTGTTGGAATGAATTATTACAAACTTTAAAATGGCCATAACTCCCTTAATATTGACTTTTCGGCGTTTTTAGCTATTATTTGTGATCAGTTTTTTAGGAATGAATTATTACAAACTTTAAAATGGCCATAACTCCCTTAATATTGACTTTTCGGCGTTTTTAGCTATTATTTGTGATCAGTTTTTTAGGAATGAATTATTACAAACTTTAAAATGGCCATAACTCCCTTAATATTGACTTTTCGGCGTTTTTAGCTATTATTGTGATCAGTTTTGTTGGAATGAATTATTACAAACTTTAAAATGGCCATAACTCCCTTAATATTGACTTTTCGGCGTTTTTAGCTATTATTTGTGATCAGTTTTGTTGGAATGAATTATTACAAACTTTAAAATGGCCATAACTCCCTTAATATTGACTTTTCGGCGTTTTTAGCTATTATTTGTGATCAGTTTTTTAGGAATGAATTATTACAAACTTTAAAATGGCCATAACTCCCTTAATATTGACTTTTCGGCGTTTTAGCTATTATTTGTGATCAGTTTTTTAGGAATGAATTATTACAAACTTTAAAATGGCCATAACTCCCTTAATATTGACTTTTCGGCGTTTTTAGCTATTATTTGTGATCAGTTTTGTTGGAATGAATTATTACAAACTTTAAAATGGCCATAACTCCCTTAATATTGACTTTTCGGCGTTTTTACCTATTATTTGTGATCAGTTTTGTTGGAATGAATTATTACAAACTTTAAAATGGCCATAACTCCCTTAATATTAACTTTTCAGCGTTTTTAGCTATTATTGTGATCAGTTTTGTTGGAATGAATTATTACAAACTTTAAAATGGCCATAACTCCCTTAATATTGACTTTTCGGCGTTTTTAGCTATTATTTGTGATCAGTTTTGTTGGAATGAATTATTACAAACTTTAAAATGGCCATAACTCCCTTAATATTGACTTTTCGGCGTTTTTAGCTATTATTTGTGATCAGTTTTGTTGGAATGAATTATTACAAACTTTAAAATGGCCATAACTCCCTTAATATTGACTTTTCGGCGTTTTTAGCTATTATTTGTGATCAGTTTTTTAGGAATGAATTATTACAAACTTTAAAATGGCCATAACTCCCTTAAGTATTGACTTTTCGGCGTTTTTAGCTATTATTTGTGATCAGTTTTGTTGGAATGAATTATTACATACTTTAAAATGACCATAACTCCTTAAATATTGACTTTTCGGCGTTTTAGCTATTATTTGTGATCAGTTTTTTAGGAATGAATTATTACAAACTTTAAAATGGCCATAACTCCCTTAATATTGGAATAAATTTTTAGGAATAAATTATTACAAACTTTAAAATGGCCATAACTCCCTTAATATTGACTTTTCGGCGTTTTTAGCTATTATTTGTGATCAGTTTTGTTGGAATGAATTATTACAAACTTTAAAATGGCCATAACTCCCTTAATATTGACTTTTCGGCGTTTTTAGCTATTATTTGTGATCAGTTTTGTTGGAATGAATTATTACAAACTTTAAAATGGCCATAACTCCTTAAGTATTGACTTTTCGGCGTTTTTAGCTATTATTTGTGATCAGTTTTTTAGGAATAAATTATTACAAACTTTAAAATGGCCATAACTCCCTTAATATTGACTTTTCGGCGTTTTTAGCTATTATTTGTGATCAGTTTTTTAGGAATGAATTATTACAAACTTTAAAATGGCCATAACTCCCTTAATATTAACTTTTCGGCGTTTTTAGCTATTATTTGTGATCAGTTTTGTTGGAATGAATTATTACAAACTTTAAAATGGCCATAACTCCCTTAATATTGACTTTTCGGCGTTTTTAGCTATTATTTGTGATCAGTTTTTTAGGAATGAATTATTACAAACTTTAAAATGGCCATAACTCCCTTAATATTGACTTTTCGGCGTTTTTAGCTATTATTTGTGATCAGTTTTGTTGGAATGAATTATTACAAACTTTAAAATGGCCATAACTCCCTTAATATTGACTTTTCGGCGTTTTTAGCTATTATTTGTGATCAGTTTTGTTGGAATGAATTATTACAAACTTTAAAATGGCCATAACTCCCTTAATATTGACTTTTCGGCGTTTTTAGCTATTATTTGTGATCAGTTTTGTTGGAATGAATTATTACATACTTTAAAATGACCATAACTCCTTAATATTGACTTTTCGGCGTTTTTAGCTATTATTTGTGATCAGTTTTTTAGGAATGAATTATTACAAACTTTAAAATGGCCATAACTCCCTTAATATTGGAATAAATTTTTAGGAATAAATTATTACAAACTTTAAAATGGCCATAACTCCCTTAATATTGACTTTTCGGCGTTTTTAGCTATTATTTGTGATCAGTTTTGTTGGAATGAATTATTACAAACTTTAAAATGGCCATAACTCCCTTAATATTGACTTTTCGGCGTTTTTAGCTATTATTTGTGATCAGTTTTGTTGGAATGAATTATTACATACTTTAAAATGGCCATAACTCCCTTAAGTATTGACTTTTCGGCGTTTTTTAGCTATTATTTGTGATCAGTTTTGTTGGAATGAATTATTACATACTTTAAAATGACCATAACTCCTTAAATATTGACTTTTCGGCGTTTTTAGCTATTATTTGTGATCAGTTTTTTAGGAATGAATTATTACAAACTTTAAAATGGCCATAACTCCCTTAAGTATTGACTTTTCGGCGTTTTTAGCTATTATTTGTGATCAGTTTTGTTGGAATGAATTATTACATACTTTAAAATGACCATAACTCCTTAAATATTGACTTTTCGGCGTTTTTAGCTATTATTTGTGATCAGTTTTTTAGGAATGAATTATTACAAACTTTAAAATGGCCATAACTCCCTTAATATTGGAATAAATTTTTAGGAATAAATTATTACAAACTTTAAAATGGCCATAACTCCCTTAATATTGACTTTTCGGCGTTTTTAGCTATTATTTGTGATCAGTTTTGTTGGAATGAATTATTACAAACTTTAAAATGGCCATAACTCCCTTAATATTGACTTTTCGGCGTTTTTAGCTATTATTTGTGATCAGTTTTGTTGGAATGAATTATTACATACTTTAAAATGGCCATAACTCCCTTAAGTATTGACTTTCGGCGTTTTTTAGCTATTATTTGTGATCAGTTTTGTTGGAATGAATTATTACATACTTTAAAATGACCATAACTCCTTAAATATTGACTTTTCGGCGTTTTTAGCTATTATTTGTGATCAGTTTTTTAGGAATGAATTATTACAAACTTTAAAATGGCCATAACTCCCTTAATATTGGAATAAATTTTTAGGAATAAATTATTACAAACTTTAAAATGGCCATAACTCCCTTAATATTGACTTTTCGGCGTTTTTAGCTATTATTTGTGATCAGTTTTGTGGAATGAATTATTACAAACTTTAAAATGGCCATAACTCCCTTAATATTGACTTTCGGCGTTTTTAGCTATTATTTGTGATCAGTTTTGTTGGAATGAATTATTACAAACTTTAAAATGGCCATAACTCCTTAAGTATTGACTTTTCGGCGTTTTTAGCTATATTTGTGATCAGTTTTTTAGGAATAAATTATTACAAACTTTAAAATGGCCATAACTCCCTTAATATTGACTTTTCGGCGTTTTTAGCTATTATTTGTGATCAGTTTTGTTGGAATGAATTATTACAAACTTTAAAATGGCCATAACTCCCTTAATATTGACTTTTCGGCGTTTTTAGCTATTATTTGTGATCAGTTTTTAGGAATGAATTATTACAAACTTTAAAATGGCCATAACTCCCTTAAGTATTGACTTTTTCGGCGTTTTTAGCTATTATTTGTGATCAGTTTTGTTGGAATGAATTATTACATACTTTAAAATGACCATAACTCCTTAAATATTGACTTTTCGGCGTTTTTAGCTATTATTTGTGATCAGTTTTTTAGGAATGAATTATTACAAACTTTAAAATGGCCATAACTCCCTTAATATTGGAATAAATTTTTAGGAATAAATTATTACAAACTTTAAAATGGCCATAACTCCCTTAATATTGACTTTTCGGCGTTTTTAGCTATTATTTGTGATCAGTTTTGTTGGAATGAATTATTACAAACTTTAAAATGGCCATAACTCCCTTAATATTGACTTTTCGGCGTTTTTAGCTATTATTTGTGATCAGTTTGTTGGAATGAATTATTACATACTTTAAAATGGCCATAACTCCCTTAAGTATGACTTTTCGGCGTTTTTTAGCTATTATTTGTGATCAGTTTTGTTGGAATGAATTATTACATACTTTAAATGACCATAACTCCTTAAATATTGACTTTTCGGCGTTTTTAGCTATTATTTGTGATCAGTTTTTTAGGAATGAATTATTACAAACTTTAAAATGGCCATAACTCCCTTAATATTGGAATAAATTTTTAGGAATAAATTATTACAATCTTTAAATGGCCATAACTCCCTTAATATTGACTTTTCGGCGTTTTTAGCTATTATTTGTGATCAGTTTTGTTGGAATGAATTATTACAAACTTTAAAATGGCCATAACTCCCTTAATATTGACTTTTCGGCGTTTTTAGCTATTATTTGCGATCAGTTTTGTTGGAATGAATTATTACAAACTTTAAAATGGCCATAACTCCCTTAATATTGGAATAAATTTTTAGGAATAAATTATTACAAACTTTAAAATGGCCATAACTCCCTTAATATTGACTTTTCGGCGTTTTTAGCTATTATTTGTGATCAGTTTTGTTGGAATGAATTATTACAAACTTTAAAATGGCCATAAACTCCCTTAATATTGACTTTTCGGCGTTTTTAGCTATTATTTGTGATCAGTTTTTTAGGAATGAATTATTACAAACTTTAAAATGGCCATAACTCCCTTAAGTATTGACTTTCGGCGTTTTTAGCTATTATTTGTGATCAGTTTGTTGGAATGAATTATTACATACTTTAAAATGACCATAACTCCTTAAATATTGACTTTTCGGCGTTTTTAGCTATTATTTGTGATCAGTTTTTTAGGAATGAATTATTACAAACTTAAAATGGCCATAACTCCCTTATATTGGAATAAATTTTTAGGAATAAATTATTACAAACTTTAAAATGGCCATAACTCCTTAATATTGACTTTTCGGCGTTTTAGCTATTATTTGTGATCAGTTTTGTTGGAATGAATTATTACAAACTTTAAAATGGCCATAACTCCCTTAATATTGACTTTTCAGCGTTTTTAGCTATTATTTGTGATCAGTTTTGTTGGAATGAATTATTACAAACTTTAAAATGGCCATAACTCCCTTAATATTGACTTTTCGGCGTTTTAGCTATTATTTGTGATCAGTTTTGTTGGAATGAATTATTACAAACTTTAAAATGGCCATAACTCCCTTAATATTGACTTTTCAGCGTTTTTAGCTATTATTTGTGATCAGTTTTGTTGGAATGAATTATTACAAACTTTAAAATGGCCATAACTCCCTTAATATTGACTTTTCGGCGTTTTTAGCTATTATTTGTGATCAGTTTTGTTGGAATGAATTATTACAAACTTTAAAATGGCCATAACTCCCTTAATATTGACTTTTCGGCGTTTTTAGCTATTATTTGTGATCAGTTTTGTTGGAATGAATTATTACAAACTTTAAAATGGCCATAACTCCCTTAATATTGACTTTTCGGCGTTTTTAGCTATTATTTGTGATCAGTTTTGTTGGAATGAATTATTACAAACTTTAAACTGGCCATAACTCCCTTAAGTATTGACTTTTCGGCGTTTTTTAGCTATTATTTGTGATCAGTTTTGTTGGAATGAATTATTACATACTTTAAATGACCATAACTCCTTAAATATTGACTTTTCGGCGTTTTTTAGCTATTATTTGTGATCAGTTTTTTAGGAATGAATTATTACAAACTTTAAAATGGCCATAACTCCCTTAATATTGGAATAAATTTTTAGGAATAAATTATTACAAACTTTAAAATGGCCATAACTCCCTTAATATTGACTTTTCGGCGTTTTAAGCTATTATTTGTGATCAGTTTTGTTGGAATGAATTATTACAAACTTTAAAATGGCCATAACTCCCTTAATATTGACTTTTCGGCGTTTTTAGCTATTATTTGTGATCAGTTTTGTTGGAATGAATTATTACAAACTTTAAAATGGCCATAACTCCTTAAGTATTGACTTTTCGGCGTTTTTAGCTATTATTTGTGATCAGTTTTTTAGGAATAAATTATTACAAACTTTAAAATGGCCATAACTCCCTTAATATTGACTTTTCGGCGTTTTTAGCTATTATTTGTGATCAGTTTTTTAGGAATGAATTATTACAAACTTTAAAATGGCCATAACTCCCTTAATATTGACTTTTCGGCGTTTTTAGCTATTATTTGTGATCAGTTTTTTAGGAATGAATTATTACAAACTTTAAAATGGCCATAACTCCCTTAATATTGACTTTTCGGCGTTTTTAGCTATTATTTGTGATCAGTTTTGTTGGAATGAATTATTACAAACTTTAAAATGGCCATAACTCCCTTAATATTGACTTTTCGGCGTTTTTAGCTATATTTGTGATCAGTTTTGTTGGAATGAATTATTACAAACTTTAAAATGGCCATAACTCCCTTAATATTGACTTTTCGGCGTTTTTAGCTATTATTTGTGATCAGTTTTTTAGGAATGAATATTACAAACTTTAAAATGGCCATAACTCCCTTAATATTAACTTTTCAGCGTTTTTAGCTATTATTTGTGATCAGTTTGTTGGAATGAATTATTACAAACTTTAAAATGGCCATAACTCCCTTAATATTGACTTTTCGGCGTTTTTAGCTATTATTTGTGATCAGTTTTGTTGGAATGAATTATTACAAACTTTAAAATGGCCATAACTCCTTAAGTATTGACTTTTCGGCGTTTTTAGCTATTATTTGTGATCAGTTTTTTAGGAATAAATTATTACAAACTTTAAAATGGCCATAACTCCCTTAATATTGACTTTTCGGCGTTTTTAGCTATTATTTGTGATCAGTTTTTTAGGAATGAATTATTACAAACTTTAAAATGGCCATAACTCCCTTAATATTGACTTTTCGGCGTTTTTAGCTATTATTTGTGATCAGTTTTGTTGGAATGAATTATTACAAACTTTAAAATGGCCATAACTCCCTTAATATTGACTTTTCGGCGTTTTTAGCTATTATTTGTGATCAGTTTTGTTGGAATGAATTATTACAAACTTTAAAATGGCCATAACTCCCTTAATATTGACTTTTCGGCGTTTTTAGCTATTATTTGTGATCAGTTTTTTAGGAATGAATTATTACAAACTTTAAAATGGCCATAACTCCCTTAATATTGACTTTTCGGGCGTTTTTAGCTATTATTTGTGATCAGTTTTGTTGGAATGAATTATTACAAACTTTAAAATGGCCATAACTCCCTTAATATTGACTTTTCGGCGTTTTTAGCTATTATTTGTGATCAGTTTTTTAGGAATGAATTATTACAAACTTTAAAATGGCCATAACTCCCTTAAGTATTGACTTTTCGGCGTTTTTAGCTATTATTTGTGATCAGTTTTTTAGGAATGAATTATTACAAACTTTAAAATGGCCATAACTCCCTTAATATTGACTTTTCGGCGTTTTTAGCTATTATTTGTGATCAGTTTGTTGGAATGAATTATTACAAACTTTAAAATGGCCATAACTCCCTTAATATTGACTTTTCGGCGTTTTTAGCTATTATTTGTGATCAGTTTTTTAGGAATGAATTATTACAAACTTTAAAATGGCCATAACTCCCTTAATATGACTTTTCGGCGTTTTTAGCTATTATTTGTGATCAGTTTTGTTGGAATGAATTATTACAACTTTTAAATGGCCATAACTCCTTAATATTGACTTTTCGGCGTTTTTAGCTATTATTTGTGATCAGTTTTGTTGGAATGAATTATTACAACTTTAAAATGGCCATAACTCCCTTAAGTATTGACCTTTTCGGCGTTTTTTAGCTATTATTTGTGATCAGTTTTGTTGGAATGAATTATTACATACTTTAAAATGACCATAACTCCTTAATATTGACTTTTCGGCGTTTTTAGCTATTATTTGTGATCAGTTTTTAGGAATGAATTATTACAAACTTAAAATGGCCATAACTCCCTAATATTGGAATAAATTTTTAGGAATAAATTATTACAAACTTAAAATGGCCATAACTCCCTTAATATTGACTTTTCGGCGTTTTTAGCTATTATTTGTGATCAGTTTTGTTGGAATGAATTATTACAACTTTAAAATGGCATAACTCCCTTAATATTGACTTTTCGGCGTTTTTAGCTATTATTTGTGATCAGTTTTGTTGGAATGAATTATTACAAACTTTAAAATGGCCATAACTCCTTAAGTATTGACTTTTCGGCGTTTTTAGCTATTATTTGTGATCAGTTTTTTAGGAATAAATTATTACAAACTTTAAAATGGCCATAACTCCCTTAATATTGACTTTTCGGCGTTTTTTAGCTATTATTTGTGATCAGTTTTTTAGGAATGAATTATTACAAACTTTAAAATGGCCATAACTCCCTTAATATTGACTTTTCGGCGTTTTTAGCTATTATTTGTGATCAGTTTTTTAGGAATGAATTATTACAACTTAAAATGGCCATAACTCCCTTAATATTGACTTTTCGGCGTTTTTTAGCTATTATTTGTGATCAGTTTTGTTGGAATGAATTATTACAAACTTTAAAATGCCATAACTCCCTTAATATTGACTTTTCGGCGTTTTTAGCTATTATTTGTGATCAGTTTTGTTGGAATGGAATTATTACAAACTTTAAAATGGCCATAACTCCCTTAATATTGACTTTTCGGCGTTTTTAGCTATTATTTGTGATCAGTTTTTAGGAATGAATTATTACAAACTTTAAAATGGCCATAACTCCCTTAATATTGACTTTTCGGCGTTTTAGCTATTATTTGTGATCAGTTTTGTTGGAATGAATTATTACAAACTTTAAAATGGCCTACTAACTCCCTTAATATTGACTTTTCGGCGTTTTAGCTATTATTTGTGATCAGTTTTGTTGGAATGAATTATTACAAACTTTAAAATGGCCATAACTCCCTTAATATTGAATTTTCAGCGTTTTTAGCTATTATTGTGATCAGTTTTTTAGGAATGAATTATTACAAACTTTGAAATGGCCATAACTCCCTTAATATTGACTTTTCGGCGTTTTTAGCTATTATTTGTGATCAGTTTTTTAGGAATGAATTATTACAAACTTTAAAATGGCCATAACTCCCTAAATATTGTCTGTTTCGGCGTTTTAGCTATTATTTGTGATCAGTTTTTTAAGAATGAATATTACAAACTTTAAAATGGCCATAACTCCCTTAATATTGACTTTTCGGCGTTTTTAGATATTTTGTGATCAGTTTTTTAGGAATGAATTATTACAAACTTAAAATGGCCATAACTCCCTTAATATTGACTTTTCGGCGTTTTTAGCTATTATTTGTGATCAGTTTTTTAGGAATGAATTATTACAAACTTTAAAATGGCCATAACTCCTTAAATATTGTCTTTTCGGCGTTTTTAGCTATTATTTGTGATCAGTTTTTTAAGAATGAATTATTACAAACTTTAAAATGGCCATAACTCCCTTAATATTGACTTTTCGGCGTTTTTAGATATTATTTGTGATCAGTTTTTTAGGAATGAATTATTACAAACTTTAAAATGGCCATAACTCCCTAATATTGACTTTTCGGCGTTTTAGCTATTATTTGTGATCAGTTTTTTAGGAATGAATTATTACAAACCTTTAAAATGCCATAACTCCCTTAATATTGACTTTTCGGCGTTTTTAGCTATTATTTGTGATCAGTTTTTTAGGAATGAATTATGATACAACTTTGAAATGGCCATAACTCCTTAATATGACTTTTCGGCGTTTTTTAGCTATTATTTGTGATTAGTTTTTTAGTGAATGAATTATTACAAACTTTAAAATGGCCATAACTCCTTAAATATTGACTTTTCGGCGTTTTTAGCTATTATTTGTGATTAGTTTTTTAGGAATGAATTATTACAAACTTTAAAATGGCCATAACTCCCTTAATATTGACTTTTCGGCGTTTTTAGCTATTATTTGTGATCAGTTTTTTTAGGAATGAATTATTACAACTTTAAAATGGCCATAACTCCTTAAATATTGACTTTTCGGCGTTTTTAGCTATTATTTGTGATCAGTTTTTAGGAATGAATTATTACAAACTTTAAAATGGCCATAACTCCTAATATTGACTTTTCGGCGTTTTTAGCTATTACTTGTGATCAGTTTTTTAGGAATGAACTATTACAAACTTTAAAATGGCCATAACTCCTTAAATATTAACTTTTCGGCGTTTTTAGCTATTATTTGTGATCAGTTTTTTAGGCATGAAATGTTACAAACTGTAAAATGGCCATAACTCCCTTAATATTGACTTTTCGGCGTTTTTAGCTATTATTTGTGATCAGTTTTTTAGGAATGAATTATTACAAACTTTAAAATGGCCATAACTCTCTTAATATTGACTTTTCGGCGTTTTAAGCTATTATTTGTGATCAGTTTTTTAGGCATGAAATGTTACAAACTGTAAAATGGCCATAACTCCCTTAAGTATTGTCTTTTCGGCGTTTTTAGCTATTATTTGTGATCAGTTTTTTAGGAATGAATATTACAAACTTTAAAATGGCCATAACTCCTTAAATATTGTCTTTTCGGCGTTTTTAGCTATTATTTGTGATCAGTTTTTTAAGAATGAATTATTACAAACTTTAAAATGGCCATAACTCCCTTAATATTGACTTTTCGGCGTTTTTAGATATTTTTGTGATCAGTTTTTTAGGAATGAATTATTACAAACTTTAAAATGGCCATAACTCCCTTAATATTGATTTTTCAGCGTTTTTAGCTATTATTTGTGATCAGTTTTTAGGAATGAATTATTACAAACTTTGAAATGGCCATAACTCCCTTAATATTTTAGCTATTATTTGCGATCAGTTTTTTAGGAATGAATTATTACAAACTTTAAAACGGCCATAACTCCCTTAATATTGACTTTTCGGCGTTTTAAGCTATTATTTGTGATCAGTTTTTTAGGCATGAAATGTTACAAACTGTAAAATGGCCATAACTCCTTATATATTGTATTTTCGGCGTTTTTAGCTATTATTTGTGATCAGTTTTTTAAGAATGAATTATTACAAACTTTAAAATGGCCATAACTCCCTTAATATTGACTTTTCGGCGTTTTTAGCTATTATTTGTGATCAGTTTTTTAGGAATGAATTATTACAAACTTTAAAATGGCCATAACTCCCTTAATATTGACTTTTCGGCGTTTTTAGCTATTATTTGTGATCAGTTTTTTAGGAATGAATTATTACAAACTTTAAAATGGCCATAACTCCCTTAATATTGACTTTTCGGCGTTTTTAGCTATTATTTGTGATCAGTTTTTTAGGAATGAATTATGATACACTTTGAAATGGCCATAACTCCCTTAATATTGACTTTTCGGCGTTTTTAGCTATTATTTGTGATTAGTTTTTTAGGAATGAATTATTACAAACTTTAAAATGGCCATAACTCCCTTAATATTGACTTTTCGGCGTTTTTAGCTATTATTTGTGATCAGTTTTTTAGGAATGAATTATGATACACTTGAATGGCCATAACTCCCTTAATATTGACTTTTCGGCGTTTTTAGCTATTATTTGTGATTAGTTTTTTAGGAATGAATTATTACAAACCTTAAAATGGCCATAACCTCCTTAATATTGACTTTTCGGCGTTTTTAGCTATTATTTGTGATCAGTTTTTTAGGAATGAATTATTACAAACTTTAAAAATGGCCATAACTCCCTTAATATTGACTTTTCGGCGTTTTTAGCTATTATTTGTGATCAGTTTTTAGGAATGAATTATGATACACTTTGACTTTTCGGCGTTTTTAGCTATTATTTGTGATCAGTTTTTTAGGAATGAATTATTACAAACTTTAAAATGGCCATAACTCCCTTAATATTGACTTTTCGGCGTTTTTAGATATTATTTGTGATCAGTTTTTTAGGAATAAATTATTACAAACTTTAAAATGGCCATAACTCCCTTAATATTGACTTTTCGGCGTTTTTAGATATTATTTGTGATCAGTTTTTTAGGAATAAATTATTACAAACTTTAAAATGGCCATAACTCCCTTAATATTGACTTTTCGGCGTTTTTTAGCTATTATTTGTGATCAGTTTTTTAGGAATGAATTATTACAAACTTTAAAATGGCCATAACTCCCCTTAATATTGACTTTTCGGCGTTTTTAGATATTATTTGTGATCAGTTTTTTAGGAATAATTATTACAACTTTAAAATGGCCATAACTCCCTTAATATTGACTTTTCGGCGTTTTTAGCTATTATTTGTGATCAGTTTTTTAGGAATGAATTATTACAAACTTTAAAATGGCCATAACTCCCTTAATATTGACTTTTCGGCGTTTTTAGCTATTATTTGTGATCAGTTTTTTAGGAATGAATTATTACAAACTTTAAATGGCCATAACTCCCTTAATATTGACTTTTCGGCGTTTTTAGATATTATTTGTGATCAGTTTTTTAGGAATAAATTATTACAAACTTTAAAATGGCCATAACTCCCTTAATATTGACTTTTCGGCGTTTTTAGATATTATTGTGATCAGTTTTTTAGGAATAATTATTACAAACTTTAAAATGGCCATAACTCCCTTAATATTGACTTTTCGGCGTTTTTAGCTATTATTTGTGATCAGTTTTTTAGGAATGAATTATTACAAACTTTAAAATGGCCATAACTCCTTAATATTGACTTTTCGGCGTTTTTAGCTATTATTTGTGATCAGTTTTTTAGGAATGAATTATTACAAACTTTAAAATGGCCATAACTCCCTTAATATTGACTTTTCGGCGTTTTTAGATATTATTTGTGATCAGTTTTTTAGGAATGAAATTATTACAAACTTTAAAATGGCCATAACTCCCTTAATATTGACTTTTCGGCGTTTTTAGCTATTATTTGTGATCAGTTTTTTAGGAATGAATTATTACAACTTTAAAATGGCCATAACTCCCTTAATATTGACTTTTCGGCGTTTTTAGCTATTATTTGTGATCAGTTTTTTAGGAATGAATTATTACAAACTTTAAAATGGCCATAACTCCCTTAATATTGACTTTTCGGCGTTTTTAGCTATTATTTGTGATCAGTTTTTTAGGAATGAATTATTACAAACTTTAAATGGCCATAACTCCCTTAATATTGACTTTTCGGCGTTTTTAGCTATTATTTGTGATCAGTTTTTTAGGAATGAATTATTACAAACTTTAAAATGGCCATAACTCCCTTAATATTGACTTTTCGGCGTTTTTAGCTATTATTTGTGATCAGTTTTTTAGGAATGAATTATTACAAACTTTAAATGGCCATAACTCCTTAATATTGACTTTTCGGCGTTTTTAGCTATTATTTGTGATCAGTTTTTTAGGAATGAATTATTACAACTTTGAAAATGGCCATAACTCCCTTAATATTGACTTTTCGGCGTTTTTAGCTATTATTTGTGATCAGTTTTTTAGGAATGAATTATTACAAACTTTAAAATGGCCATAACTCCCTTAATATTGACTTTTCGGCGTTTTTAGCTATTATTTGTGATCAGTTTTTTAGGAATGAATTATTACAAACTTTAAAATGGCCATAACTCCCTTAATATTGACTTTTCGGCGTTTTTAGCTATTATTTGTGATCAGTTTTTTAGGAATGAATTATTACAAACTTTAAAATGGCCATAACTCCTTAATATTGACTTTTCGGCGTTTTAGCTATTATTTGTGATCAGTTTTTTAGGAATGAATTATTACAAACTTTAAAATGGCCATAACTCCCTTAATATTGACTTTTCGGCGTTTTTAGCTATATTTGTGATCAGTTTTTTAGGAATGAATTATTACAAACTTTAAATGGCCATAACTCCCTTAATATTGACTTTTCGGCGTTTTTAGCTATTATTTGTGATCAGTTTTTTAGGAATGAATTATTACAAACTTTAAAATGGCCATAACTCCTTAATATTGACTTTTCGGCGTTTTTAGCTATTATTGTGATCAGTTTTTTTAGGAATGAATTATACAAACTTTAAAATGGCCATAACTCCCTTAATATTGACTTTTCGGCGTTTTAGCTATTATTTGTGATCAGTTTTTTAGGAATGAATTATTACAACTTTAAATGGCCATAACTCCCTTAATATTGACTTTTCTGCGTTTTTTAGCTATTATTTGTGATCAGTTTTTTAGGAATGAATTATTACAAACTTTAAAATGGCCATAACTCCTTAACTATGACTTTCGGCGTATTTTAGCTATTATTTGTGATCAGTTTTTTAGGAATGAATTATTACAAACCTTAAAATGGCCATAACTCCCTTAATATTGACTTTTCGGCGTTTTTAGCTATTATTTGTGATCAGTTTTTTAGGAATGAATTATTACAAACTTTAAAATGGCCATAACTCCCTTAATATTGACTTTTCGGCGTTTTTAGCTATTATTTGTGATCAGTTTTTTAGGAATGAATTATTACAAACTTTAAAATGGCCATAACTCCCTTAATATTGACTTTTCGGCGTTTTTAGCTATTATTTGTGATCAGTTTTTTAGGAATGAATTATTACAAACTTTAAAATGGCCTTAACTCCCTTAATATTGACTTTTCGGCGTTTTTAGCTATTATTTGTGATCAGTTTTTTAGGAATGAATTATTACAAACTTTAAAATGGCCTAACTCCCTTAATATTGACTTTTCGGCGTTTTTAGCTATTATTTGTGATCAGTTTTTTAGGAATGAATTATTACAAACTTTATAAATGGCCATAACTCCCTTAATATTGACTTTTCGGCGTTTTTAGCTATTATTTGTGATCAGTTTTTTTAGGAATGAATTATTACAAACTTTAAAATGGCCATAACTCCCTTAATATTGACTTTTCGGCGTTTTTAGCTATTATTTGTGATCAGTTTTTTAGGAATGAATTATTACAAACTTTAAAATGGCCATAACTCCCTTAATATTGACTTTTCGGCGTTTTTAGCTATTATTTGTGATCAGTTTTTTAGGAATGAATTATTACAAACTTTAAAATGGCCATAACTCCCTTAATATTGACTTTTCGGCGTTTTTAGCTATTATTTGTGATCAGTTTTTTAGGAATGAATTATTACAACTTTAAAATGGCCATAACTCCCTTAATATTGACTTTTCGGCGTTTTTAGCTATTATTTGTGATCAGTTTTTTAGGAATGAATTATTACAAACTTTATAATGGCCATAACTCCCTTAATATTGACTTTTCGGCGTTTTTAGCTATTATTTGTGATCAGTTTTTTAGGAATGAATTATTACAAACTTTAAAATGGCCATAACTCCTTAAATATTGACTTTTCGGCGTATTTAGCTATTATTTGTGATCAGTTTTTTAGGAATGAATTATTACAAACCTTAAAATGGCCATAACTCCCTTAATATTGACTTTTCGGCGTTTTTAGCTATTATTTGTGATCAGTTTTTTAGGAATGAATTATTACAAACTTTAAAATGGCCATAACTCCTTAAATATTGACTTTTCGGCGTTTTTAGCTATTATTTGTGATCAGTTTTTTAGGAATGAATTATTACAAACTTTAAAATGGCCTTAACTCCCTTAATATTGACTTTTCGGCGTTTTTAGCTATTATTTGTGATCAGTTTTTTAGGAATGAATTATTACAAACTTTAAAATGGCCATAACTCCCTTAATATTGACTTTTCGGCGTTTTTAGCTATTATTTGTGATCAGTTTTTTAGGAATGAATTATTACAAACTTTAAAATGGCCTTAACTCCCTTAATATTGACTTTTCGGCGTTTTTAGCTATTATTTGTGATCAGTTTTTTAGGAATGAATTATTACAAACTTTAAAATGGCCATAACTCCTTAAATATTGACTTTTCGGCGTTTTTAGCTATTATTTGTGATCAGTTTTTTAGGAATGAATTATTACAAACTTTAAAATGGCCTTAACTCCCTTAATATTGACTTTTCGGCGTTTTTAGCTATTATTTGTGATCAGTTTTTTAGGAATGAATTATTACAAACTTTAAAATGGCCATAACTCCTTAAATATTGACTTTTCGGCGTTTTTAGCTATTATTTGTGATCAGTTTTTTAGGAATGAATTATTACAAACTTTAAAATGGCCTTAACTCCCTTAATATTGACTTTTCGGCGTTTTTAGCTATTATTTGTGATCAGTTTTTTAGGAATGAATTATTACAAACTTTATAATGGCCATAACTCCCTTAATATTGACTTTTCGGCGTTTTTAGATATTTTTGTGATTAGTTTTTTAGGAATGAATTATTACAAACTTTAAATGGCCATAACTCCCTTAATATTGACTTTTCGGCGTTTTTAGCTATTATTTGTGATCAGTTTTTTAGGAATGAATTATTACAAACTTTAAAATGGCCTTAACTCCCTTAATATTGACTTTTCGGCGTTTTTAGCTATTATTTGTGATCAGTTTTTTAGGAATGAATTATTACAAACTTTAAAATGGCCATAACTCCTTAAATATTGACTTTTCGGCGTTTTTAGCTATTATTTGTGATCAGTTTTTTAGGAATGAATTATTACAAACTTTAAAATGGCCTTAACTCCCTTAATATTGACTTTTCGGCGTTTTTAGCTATTATTTGTGATCAGTTTTTTAGGAATGAATTATTACAAACTTTAAAATGGCCATAACTCCTTAAATATTGACTTTTCGGCGTTTTTAGCTATTATTTGTGATCAGTTTTTTAGGAATGAATTATTACAAACTTTAAAATGGCCTTAACTCCCTTAATATTGACTTTTCGGCGTTTTTAGCTATTATTTGTGATCAGTTTTTTAGGAATGAATTATTACAAACTTTATAATGGCCATAACTCCCTTAATATTGACTTTTCGGCGTTTTTAGATATTTTTGTGATTAGTTTTTTAGGAATGAATTATTACAAACTTTAAAATGGCCATAACTCCCTTAATATTGACTTTTCGGCGTTTTTAGCTATTATTTGTGATCAGTTTTTTAGGAATGAATTATTACAAACTTTAAATGGCCATAACTCCCTTAATATTGACTTTTCGGCGTTTTTAGCTATTATTTGTGATCAGTTTTTTAGGAATGAATTATTACAAACTTTATAATGGCCATAACTCCCTTAATATTGACTTTTCGGCGTTTTTAGATATTTTTGTGATTAGTTTTTTAGGAATGAATTATTACAAACTTTAAAATGGCCATAACTCCCTTAATATTGACTTTTCGGCGTTTTTAGCTATTATTTGTGATCAGTTTTTTAGGAATGAATTATTACAAACTTTAAAATGGCCTTAACTCCCTTAATATTGACTTTTCGGCGTTTTTAGCTATTATTTGTGATCAGTTTTTTAGGAATGAATTATTACAAACTTTAAAATGGCCATAACTCCTTAAATATTGACTTTTCGGCGTTTTTAGCTATTATTTGTGATCAGTTTTTTAGGAATGAATTATTACAAACTTTAAAATGGCCTTAACTCCCTTAATATTGACTTTTCGGCGTTTTTAGCTATTATTTGTGATCAGTTTTTTAGGAATGAATTATTACAAACTTTAAAATGGCCATAACTCCTTAAATATTGACTTTTCGGCGTTTTTAGCTATTATTTGTGATCAGTTTTTTAGGAATGAATTATTACAAACTTTAAAATGGCCTTAACTCCCTTAATATTGACTTTTCGGCGTTTTTTAGCTATTATTTGTGATCAGTTTTTTAGGAATGAATTATTACAAACTTTATAATGGCCATAACTCCCTTAATATTGACTTTTCGGCGTTTTTAGATATTTTTGTGATCAGTTTTTTAGGAATGAATTATTACAAACTTTAAAATGGCCATAACTCCCTTAATATTGACTTTTCGGCGTTTTTAGCTATTATTTGTGATCAGTTTTTTAGGAATGAATTATTACAAACTTTAAAATGGCCATAACTCCCTTAATATTGACTTTTCGGCGTTTTTAGCTATTATTTGTGATCAGTTTTTTAGGAATGAATTATTACAAACTTTAAAATGGCCATAACTCCTTAATATTGACTTTTCGGCGTTTTTAGATATTTTTGTGATTAGTTTTTTAGGAATGAATTATTACAAACTTTAAAATGGCCATAACTCTCTTAATATTGACTTTTCGGCGTTTTTAGCTATTATTTGTGATCAGTTTTTTAGGAATGAATTATTACAAACTTTAAAATGGCCATAACTCCCTTAATATTGACTTTTCGGCGTTTTTAGCTATTATTTGTGATCAGTTTTTTAGGAATGAATTATTACAAACTTTAAAATGGCCATAACTCCTTATGTATTGACTTTTCGGCGTTTTTGGCTATTATTTGTGATCAGTTTTTTAGGAATGAATTATTACAAACTTTAAAATGGCCATAACTCCCTTAATATTGACTTTTCGGCGTTTTTAGATATTATTTGTGATCAGTTTTTTAGGAATGAATTATTACAAACTTTAAAATGGCCATAACTCCCTTAATATTGACTTTTCGGCGTTTTTAGCTATTATTTGTGATCAGTTTTTTAGGAATGAATTATTGCAAACTTTTAAATGGCCATAACTCCCTTAATATTGACTTTTCGGCGTTTTTAGCTATTATTTGTGATCAGTTTTTTAGGAATGAATTATTACGAACTTTAAAATGGCCATAACTCTCTTAATATTGACTTTTCGGCGTTTTTAGCTATTATTTGTGATCAGTTTTTAGGAATGAATTATTACAAACTTTAAATGGCCATAACTCCCTTAATATTGACTTTTCGGCGTTTTTAGCTATTATTTGTGATCAGTTTTTTAGGAATGAATTATTACGAACTTTAAAATGGCCATAACTCTCTTAATATTGACTTTTCGGCGTTTTTAGCTATTATTTGTGATCAGTTTTTTAGGAATGAATTATTACAAACTTTAAAATGGCCATAACTCCCTTAATATTGACTTTTCGGCGTTTTTAGCTATTATTTGTGATCAGTTTTTTAGGAATGAATTATTACAAACTTTAAAATGGCCATAACTCCTTATGTATTGACTTTTCGGCGTTTTTGGCTATTATTTGTGATCAGTTTTTAGGAATGAATTATTACAAACTTTAAAATGGCCATAACTCCTTAAGTATTGACTTTTCGGCGTTTTTAGATATTATTTGCGATCAGTTTTTTAGGAATGAATTATTACAAACTTTAAAATGGCCATAACTCCTTATGTATTGACTTTTCGGCGTTTTTAGCTACTACTTGTGATCAGTTTTTTAGGAATGAATTATTACAAACTTTAAAATGGCCATAACTCCTTATGTATTGACTTTTCGGCGTTTTTGGCTATTATTTGTGATCAGTTTTTTAGGAATGAATTATTACAAACTTTAAAATGGCCATAACTCCCTTAATATTGACTTTTCGGCGTTTTTAGATATTATTTGTGATCAGTTTTTTAGGAATGAATTATTACAAACTTTAAAATGGCCATAACTCTCTTAATATTGACTTTTCGGCGTTTTTAGCTATTATTTGTGATCAGTTTTTTAGGAATGAATTATTACAAACTTTAAAATGGCCATAACTCCCTTAATATTGACTTTTCGGCGTTTTTAGCTATTATTTGTGATCAGTTTTTTAGGAATGAATTATGATAAACTTTGAAATGGCCATAACTCCCTTAATATTGACTTTTCGGCGTTTTTAGCTATTATTTGTGATCAGTTTTTTAGGAATGAATTATTACAAACTTTAAAATGGCCATAACTCCTTATGTATTGACTTTTCGGCGTTTTTGGCTATTATTTGTGATCAGTTTTTTAGGAATGAATTATTACAAACTTTAAAATGGCCTTAACTCCCTTAATATTGACTTTTCGGCGTTTTTAGCTATTATTTGTGATCAGTTTTTTATGAATGAATTATTACAAACTTTAAAATGGCCATAACTCCTTAAATATTGACTTTTCGGCGTTTTTAGCTACTACTTGTGATCAGTTTTTTAGGAATGAATTATTACAAACTCTAAAATGGCCATAACTCCTTAAATATTGACTTTTCGGCGTTTTTAGCTATTATTTGTGATCAGTTTTTTAGGATTGAATTATTACAAACTTTAAAATGGCCATAACTCCCTTAATATTGACTTTTCGGCGTTTTTAGCTATTATTTGTGATCAGTTTTTTAGGAATGAATTATTACAAACTTTAAAATGGCCATAACTCCCTTAATATTGACTTTTCGGCATTTTTTGCTATTATTTGTGAATAGTTTTTTAGGAATGAATTATTACAAACTTTAAAATGGCCATAACTCTTTAAATATTGACTTTTCGGCGTTTTTAGCTATTATTTGTGATCAGTTTTTTAGGAATGAATTATTACAAACTTTAAAATGGCCATAACTCCTTAAATATTGAGTTTTCGGCGTTTTTAGCTATTATTTGTGATCAGATTTTTAGGAATGAATTATTACAAACTTTAAAATGGCCATAACTCCCTTAATATTGACTTTTCGGCGTTTTTAGTTATTATTTGTGATCAGCTTTTTAGGAATGAATTATTACAAGCTTTAAAATGGCCATAACTCCCTTAATATTGACTTTCCGGCGTTTTTAGCTATTATTTGTGATCAGTTTTTTAGGAATGAATGGTTACAAACTTTAAAATGGCCATAGCTCCCTTAATATTGACTTTTCGGCGTTTTTAGCTATTATTTGTGATCAGTTTTTTAGGAATGAATTATTACAAACTTTAAAATGGCCATAACTCCCTTAATATTGACTTTTCGGCGTTTTTAGCTATTATTTGCGATCAGTATTTTAGGAATGAATTATTACAAACTTTAAAATGGCCATAACTCCCTTAATATTGACTTTTCGGCGTTTTTAGCTATTATTTGCGATCAGTATTTTAGGAATGAATTATTACAAACTTTAAAATGGCCACAACTCCTTAAGTATTGACTTTTCGGCGTTTTTAGCTATTATTTGTGATCAGTTTTTTAGGAATGAATTATTACAAACTTTAAAATGGCCATAACTCCCTTAATATTGACTTTTCGGCGTTTTTAGCTATTATTTGCGATCAGTATTTTAGGAATGAATTATTACAAACTTTAAAATGGCCATAACTCCCTTAATATTGACTTTTCGGCGTTTTTAGCTATTATTTGTGATCAGTTTTTTAGGAATGAATGGTTACAAACTTTAAAATGGCCATAGCTCCCTTAATATTGACTTTTCGGCGTTTTTAGCTATTATTTGTGATCAGTTTTTTAGGAATGAATTATTACAAACTTTAAAATGGCCATAACTCCCTTAATATTGACTTTTCGGCGTTTATAGCTATTATTTGCGATCAGTATTTTAGGAATGAATTATTACAAACTTTAAAATGGCCATAACTCCCTTAATATTGACTTTTCGGCGTTTTTAGCTATTATTTGCGATCAGTATTTTAGGAATGAATTATTACAAACTTTAAAATGGCCACAACTCCTTAAGTATTGACTTTTCGGCGTTTTTAGCTATTATTTGTGATCAGTTTTTTAGGAATGAATTATTACAAACTTTAAAATGGCCATAACTCCCTTAATATTGACTTTTCGGCGTTTTTAGCTATTATTTGCGATCAGTATTTTAGGAATGAATTATTACAAACTTTAAAATGGCCATAACTCCCTTAATATTGACTTTTCGGCGTTTTTAGCTATTATTTGCGATCAGTATTTTAGGAATGAATTATTACAAACTTTAAAATGGCCACAACTCCTTAAGTATTGACTTTTCGGCGTTTTTAGCTATTATTTGTGATCAGTTTTTTAGGAATGAATTATTACAAACTTTAAAATGGCCATAACTCCCTTAATATTGACTTTTCGGCGTTTTTAGCTATTATTTGCGATCAGTATTTTAGGAATGAATTATTACAAACTTTAAAATGGCCATAACTCCCTTAATATTGACTTTTCGGCGTTTTTAGCTATTATTTGCGATCAGTATTTTAGGAATGAATTATTACAAACTTTAAAATGGCCACAACTCCTTAAGTATTGACTTTTCGGCGTTTTTAGCTATTATTTGTGATCAGTTTTTTAGGAATGAATTATTACAAACTTTAAAATGGCCATAACTCCCTTAATATTGACTTTTCGGCGTTTTTAGCTATTATTTGCGATCAGTATTTTAGGAATGAATTATTACAAACTTTAAAATGGCCATAACTCCCTTAATATTGACTTTTCGGCGTTTTTAGCTATTATTTGCGATCAGTATTTTAGGAATGAATTATTACAAACTTTAAAATGGCCACAACTCCTTAAGTATTGACTTTTCGGCGTTTTTAGCTATTATTTGCGATCAGTATTTTAGGAATGAATTATTACAAACTTTAAAATGGCCATAACTCCCTTAATATTGACTTTTCGGCGTTTTTAGCTATTATTTGCGATCAGTATTTTAGGAATGAATTATTACAAACTTTAAAATGGCCACAACTCCGTAAGTATTGACTTTTCGGCGTTTTTAGCTATTATTTGTGATCAGTTTTTTAGGAATGAATTATTACAAACTTTAAAATGGCCATAACTCCTCAAATATTGACTTTTCGGCGTTTTTAGCTATTATTTGTGATCAGTTTTTTAAGAATGAATTATTACAAACTTTAAAATGGCCATAACTCCTCAAATATTGACTTTTCGGCGTTTTTAGTATTATTTGTGATCAGTTTTTTAAGAATGAATTATTACAAACTTTAAAATGGCCATAACTCCTCAAATATTGACTTTTCGGCGTTTTTAGCTATTATTTGTGATCAGTTTTTTAAGAATGAATGATTACAAACTTTAAAATGGCCATAACTCCTCAAATATTGACTTTTCGGCGTTTTTAGCTATTATTTGTGATCAGTTTTTTAAGAATGAATTATTACAAACTTTAAAATGGCCATAACTCCCTAAATATTGACTTTTCGGCGTTTTTAGCTATTATTTGTGATCAGTTTTTTAAGAATGAATTATTACAAACTTTAAAATGGCCATAACTCCTTAAATATTGACTTTTCGGCGTTTTTAGCTATTATTTGTGATCAGTTTTTTAAGAATGAATTATTACAAACTTTAAAATGGCCATAACTCCCTAAATATTGACTTTTCGGCGTTTTTAGCTATTATTTGTGATTAGTTTTTTAAGAATGAATTATTACAAACTTTAAAATGGCCATAACTCCCTAAATATTGACTTTTCGGCGTTTTTAGCTATTATTTGTGATCAGTTTTTTAAGAATGAATTATTACAAACTTTAAAATGGCCATAACTCCTTAAATATTGACTTTTCGGCGTTTTTAGCTATTATTTGTGATCAGTTTTTTAAGAATGAATTATTACAAACTTTAAAATGGCCATAACTCCTCAAATATTGACTTTTCGGCGTTTTTAGCTATTATTTGTGATCAGTTTTTTAAGAATGAATTATTACAAACTTTAAAAAGGGCCGTAACTCCCTTAATATTGACTTTTCGGCGTTTTTTGCTATTATTTGTGATCAGTTTTTTAGGAATGAATTATTACAAACTTTAAAATGGCCATAACTCCTTAAATATTGACTTTTGGGCGATTTTAGTTATTATTTGTGATATGTTTTTTAGGAATGAATTATTACAAAATTTAAAATGGCCATAACTCCTCAAATATTGACTTTTCGGCGTTTTTAGCTATTATTTGTGATCAGTTTTTTAGGAATGAATTATTACAAACTTTAAAATGGCCATAACTCCTCAAATATTGACTTTTCGGCGTTTTTAGCTATTATTTGTGATCAGTTTTTTAGGAATGAATTATTACAAACTTTAAAATGGCCATAACTCCCTTAATATTGATTTTTCGCCGTTTTTAGCTGTTATTTGTGATCAGTTTTTTAGGAATGAATTATTACAAACTTTAAAATGGCCATAACTCTCTTAATATTGATTTTTCGCCGTTTTTAGCTGTTATTTGTGATCAGTTTTTTAGGAATGAATTATTACAAACTTTAAAATGGCCATAACTCCTTAAATATTGACTTTTCGGCGTTTTTAGCTATTATTTGTGATCAGTTTTTTTAGGAATGAATTATTACAAACTTTAAAATAGCCATAACTCCTTAAATATAGACTTTTCGGCGTTTTTAGCTTTTATTTGTGATCAGTTTTTTTAGGAATGAATTATTACAAACTTTAAAATGGCCATAACTCCCTTAATATTGACGTTTGAACGTTTTTAGGTATTATTTGTGATCAGTTTTTTAAGAATGAATTATTACAAACTTTAAAATGGCCATAACTCCTCAAATGTTGACTTTTCCGCGTTTTTAGCTATTATTTGTGATCAGTTTTTTTAGGAATGAATTATTACAAACTTTAAAATGGCCATAACTCCTTAAATATTGACTTTTCGGCGTTTTTAGCTATTATTTGTGATCAGTTTTTAGGAATGAATTATTACAAACTTTAAAATGGCCATAACTCCCCTAATATTGACTTTACGGCGTTTTTAGCTATTATTTGTGATCAGTTTTTTAAGAATGAATGATTACAAACTTTAAAATGGCCATAACTCCCTTAATATTGACTTTTCGGCGTTTTTAGCTATTATTTGTGATCAGTTTTTTAGGAATGAATTAGTACAAACTTTAAAATGGCCATAACTCCTTAAATATTGACTTTTCGGCGTTTTTAGCTATTATTTGTGATCAGTTTTTTAGGAATGAATTAGTACAGACTTTAAAATGGCCATAACTCCTTAAATATTGACTTTTCGGCGTTTTTAGATATTATTTGTGATCAGTTTTTTAGGAATGAATTATTACAAACTTTAAAATGGCCATAACTCCTTAAATATTGACTTTTCGGCGATTTTAGCTATTATTTGCGATCAGTTTTTTAGGAATGAATTATTACAAACTTTAAAATGGCCATAACTCCCTTAATATTGACTTTTCGGCGTTTTTAGCTATTATTTGTGATCAGTTTTTTAGGAATGAATTAGTACAAACTTTAAAATGGCCATAACTCCTTAAATATTGACTTTTCGGCGTTTTTAGATATTATTTGTGATCAGTTTTTTAGGAATGAATTATTACAAACTTTAAAATGGCCATAACTCCTTAAATATTGACTTTTCGGCGATTTTAGCTATTATTTGCGATCAGTTTTTTAGGAATGAATTATTACAAACTTTAAAATGGCCATAACTCCCTTAATATTGACTTTTCGGCGTTTTTAGCTATTATTTGTGATCAGTTTTTTAGGAATGAATTAGTACAAACTTTAAAATGGCCATAACTCCTTAAATATTGACTTTTCGGCGTTTTTAGCTATTATTTGTTATCAGTTTTTTTAGGAATGAATTATTACAAACTTTAAAATGGCCATAACTCCTTAAATATTGACTTTTCGGCGTTTTTAGCTATTATTCGTGATCAGTTTTTTAGGAATGAATTATTACAAACTTTAAAATGGCCATAACTCCCTTAATATTGACTTTTCGGCGTTTTTAGCTATTATTTGTGATCAGTTTTTTTAGGAATGAATTATTACAAACTTTAAAATGGCCATAACTCCTTAAATATTGACTTTTCGGCGTTTTTAGCTATTATTTGTGATCAGTTTTTTAGGAATGAATTATTACAAACTTTAAAATGGCCATAACTCCCTTAATATTGACTTTTCGGCGTTTTTAGCTATTATTTGTGATCAGTTTTTTAGGAATGAATTATTACAAACTTTAAAATGGCCATAACTCCCTTAATATTGACTTTTCGGCGTTTTTAGCTATTATTTGTGATCAGTTTTTTTAGGAATGAATTATTACAAACTTTAAAATGGCCATAACTCCTTAAATATTGACTTTTCGCCGTTTTTAGCTATTATTTGTGATCAGTTTTTTAGGAATGAATTATTACAAACTTTAAAATGGCCATAACTCCTTAAATATTGACTTTTCGGCATTTTTAGCTATTATTTGTGATCAGTTTTTTAGCAATGAATTATTACAAACTTTAAAATGGCCATAACTCCCTTAATATTGACTTTTCAGCGTTTTTAGCTATTATTTGTGATCAGTTTTTTTAGGAATGTATTATTACAAGCTTTAAAATGGCCATAACTCCTTAAATATTGACTTTTCGGCGTTTTTAGCTATTATTTGTGATCAGTTTTTTAGGAATGAATTATTACAAACTTTAAAATGGCCATAACTCCCTTAATCTTGACTTTTCGGCGTTTTAAACTTTTATTTGTAATCAGGTTGTTAGGAATGAATTATTACAAACTTTAAAATTTACTCCGTAAATATTGACTTTTCGACGTTTTTCGCTATTATTTATTATCAGAATTATAGGCTTGCATTTTGAAATATTCATAACTCTCTAAAAATTAACTTCAAACAATAAAGAATTCCCCGTCCCTGTCATTAGATGTTGTTTTTCTATCCCTTATAACTATTTCAGTTTGTGTCTCAAGTCTTTTGTTATTGTTGCCAATCGGCTGACCCCTGCACTGAGAAAGAATTTTAATGGACGCCAGCAACACTTATGGTAGTGTCAATTATATAGTTTACATTAAATGGCGTTTTATTTTCTCGTTTTAAACTATCAGACAACAAATGGAACACTCCACTCAAAACACTCAAAAGAAAGTTAATTAAAGAATTTAAATCAAAGCAACATTACAAAGATAAGAAAAGAGAGAAAGCTCTCAGAAATTACTCTCACAAATTACTTCACTCAACTTAAACTATTACAAGAGCGAGTGAGAGGCTTAATATCAGACTAGTATATCCAACAAGATCCACAAACAACTACTCTTGGCCATGGCATTAGGTCGACGTATAGAGATATGAATGACCAACACCAAAAGACTCTCAAGTGAGTTTAAGTGGCTCATTTCTTTGCTTTGCTTTGCTTGCTTTTGCCCACCAAACAAATCACTCATTTGGGAGGGGGAATTGTGCTGTTGCATATCGAAGAAAGGTGTCTTGGTAAGAGCAATGGCTCTACAGCAATCAGTTCTTTTGCAACAACACACCAGTATGGTAATACCAAATACTTGAACAGTGTCCGTGACCACAAAGTGCTGTACTCCAGAAAAGAAGAAAAAAAAACCAAACGGAAATTGACAGCAACATAAAACAACAACATCACGGAGAAATTTGTGTCTGTGAAAAAGAAAGAAGAAAAAATAGAACCAAGCCAAAGAGCACAAATTTCCACAAACGGAAAAAGAACAAAAGAAACAAATATTGTGTTAAACCGTTAATTAAACAATTAGTCTCAAAGCCCAAAACAAAGGAATTTATGTAATATAATATTCATCAGCAATAGAAATTATTAGTGTTTTTCTCGAGTGCTTAGCTAATCTCAAAAAAAAAAAAACAACAATTACGACAACAAAATGGATAAACGTTTACTTTTGGTAGGTGGAAAATGTGTGAAATATATATTTCTTGTTGTTTTTTTTTGTTTCTACTCTACATTCTTTTCTTTTGAGAAAGAAGAACAGAAGGCATTGGAATTGTAAATATTTTGAGGCAAGACTGTGTGAAATAGGTCAAACTTTGACCGAACATTGTATTTTATTGCACAATTCACTGTCGACATGAGTTGAGAACTAGGGAAGTTGGTTTTTCAAGTTCCTGTCTTGAGTCTTTTGTTGCTTTCTGCATAAAAACTTGATAGTATTCAGGTAGTAATATTTATTTTTAGTATATGTATGAATTACAACAACTAACCATTTCACAAAAACACAATTGTTGTTATTGAAAATTTTGTGTAAATAAAAGAAATGCATAAAATGGTTTAAGTCAATTCAATTTTTTGGAGAGTCTTGAAAAAATTTTTTAATTTTTTTTTAACAAAATTTTCACAGAACGAAACCTATTCTATTTTCCCAAACTCCTTCATAAACAGAGTAGGAAAAATCAGCTGATTGTCACTGTATTAAATTCCGTGGAGTATATTTCAGATATAACCAGTAAGGGAAGTCCTAATGTCGGACGGGGTCGACTTTATGATACCCTACACCACTTTCCTAATTTAGTAGAGCTCCACATAATAATTTAAAGTTTTTATGGGAGAATCTCATCATACACGCTTTGATTATAATTATTAAATTATAATTATAATCAAAGGACTAAATATGCCGAAGCATTTGTATCTTTTAAATTCGGACTTGTATTGCCCATTTGGTGCAAAATTAATTTGAAATCAGATAAAGATATATATGGGAGCTATATCCAAATCTGAACCGATCTCTATAAAATTTAGCAAAGATATTTCTGAGTTGTATTTGATATATTTCCCTGAATATCGTTGTTACGGAGTGCATATTACGGCTGTGGGTAACAAATCGGATGAACAATATATATGGGAGCTTTAGCTCCCATATCCGAACCGATCTTCACCAAATTTGGCATACTAGATTCTAGACTCAATTCGGTCATATGTGCCAAATTTCATCCCATTTGGGTAAATATTAAACGTTTGGGGCACAATAAAAGGTAAATCGGACGAAGTTATATATGGGAGCTTTATCCAAATCTGAACCGATCTCGATAAAATTTGACACATGTATTTCTGAGCTGCATTTGATATATTTCCCTAAATATTGTTGTTACAGAGTGCATATTAATAAATAATAAACCGGATGAACAATATATATGGGAGCTATAGCTATATCTGAACCGATTTCGATCAAACTTGGCATACTTATTTTCAGGCCTAATTTGGTTGTATGTTTCATACTATTCGGGTTGATATTACACGTTTGGTGCACAATAAAAGCCAAATCGGAAGATATATATGGGAACTATATCTAAATTTTGACAGATTGTCTCCAATTTCAATAGAGTTGGTCCTTGGGCCAAACAAGTGATTTGTGCAAAAATTAATCTGGATCGGGCAATAAATGGGAACTGTACTTTGTTTACAAAAATACATGACAGACGGACGGACAGACAGATGGACGGACGAACGGACATCCATAAATCATCAAAAAGAACTATGGGTCTATCTCGTTTCCTTTTACCTGCTACAAACAAATGCACAAAGACATAATACCCTGACCTGACGGTGTAGGGTATAAAAAATAATTTTCTTTTCTTTCTAGAGGACATATTATCATTTATGAATTTATGATAGATATATTACATAAAAAATACTTGAAAATTGTATTCTAAAAGGATACGATCTTTAGATTTATGAAGGGGCTACAAATGAGAAAATGAGAAAGGGGCTACAACATGGATTTGTTTTAAATAGAAAAACTTATTCGGGTCTGTGACTAAAATAAATCAGTGCAACCATTAAGGCCAGTCTGCAGGCAAGTCTTTGGTGTCTTCTTCTGGTATATCTTCCAAAAAAGGATAATAATTAAAAAAAAAAAACAGATCCCTGAGATCTACTACCAAAATAATTTTGGATATAGGTAAATAATTTATTTGTAATCTCCATGACAGAGGACAATATTATATAACATTAAATCTTGAAAATTTATTTAATTTTAGATATTTGAAATCAAAGATAACAAAACTGAGCTATTAAAATAGCATGGTTTGAGGATATCCATTTTCAATATTTCATATTTGGATCTTAAAATATTTTCAGCCACCTTGGTTTAGGTTGTAAGTTTATGACCAAAAGATTTGCTATATATTATTTAAAAATGCAAAATGCCATAAATATCCTTTTAAAATCCATGCGTTTTTTGTTAGGAACACTTTGCAAAAATATTTGCAATAAAAAATTTATGATTTTTGACAAGGATGTCCTTAAATAACAATAAAGTTCATTTTTTGCCAAGAAGACCCAATTAAAAAAAAAACTACGAGTTTTTGCCATAAAACCTTTTAACATTTTTTCTTACAAGAAGGCCTTTAAATATTTCCGTACAAATTCAGAGAATTATTGACATAATGTCCTTAACAAATGCAAATAAAAACCTCGACTATTCTACATTAAGTCCTCCAAAAAGTCGTACACATGTGTTTTTTTTTTTTTTTTTTTTTTTTTTTGCTAAAAGAAAGTCCTTGGAAATATCCTTCAAAAATGTCTTGCAACACCCCAGATTTTTCGCCATGAAGTGCTAAAACAATTTCTAACAAAATCCATTTCTGAAAGAGTTTTAAAATCAGACCTTCAGATCCTTCAAGAATAGCAAGGAACACATTATCGTTTCTTTTCTATTGTAACCTACAAATATCGCCTTTACACAAAATTGTCAAGTTTGTGTCTTAAGTCTTTTGTTTTTCACCTCAGGAAATCTTAAGTTATGTTCCCATTTATTCTTTGTTATTCAACGTTCTCTTACTATGCTTTCAAGTTACCTCAACTATTTTAGTTTAGATGATAAAAAACCTGTCAATCGGCCTCATAGAATTTATGCTAACACTGCTGCTACTGGTTTTTCAATGGCTCTCTTTGTAGCTTCTTTCGGTTGTTTAGCTTTTTTTTTTTTTTGAGGTCGGCCAAAGAAAATCATGTTTTCTTTAGATGTTATTGTTGCTTTCATTATGGCCATATTTATGAAATGTATGCTTGTGTTGTTTTTATTAACATTTACAGCTATTTCCATTGCCAGTTTCCTTTTATTGACAGCAAACGGCAGTGTGGCAAGAACGCCAACCTCGTTGCCGCTCTTAAAATTGGTCCGGTGCGAAACAATTTTCTTTTTGCCACAACTCTGTTTTCTTTTGTGTGGCGCTTTTTCATGAAAACGTTCTGGAAAATACTTTTCTTAACTGTTCGTCCGCCAAGCGAAAGGTTGCGAGCATTCAAAGCAACAACTGCGCAATGCAAACAACCTCTTCTCTATGACGTTACACTCATGCAAACATGCATTCCCGTTAAGTCAGAGTCAGAGTGAGGAATTCTGTTCATAAAACTTAACACCATTTATTTGCGATCCAAAAAAAAAACTCCACGAAGAAGAAAGTCTTGTTCCAGACCAAGCAACAGCAACGACCACATGCAGTGGTCGTCACAGAGTTTTTTTTTAGATTTCAATTTAAGTTCCTCTTAAAACTAGGGTACTGTGAAATATTTATAGGGGTTTAAAGTTTGTGAAATTATTTCACAAATGATACGAATATGACAGTATCAGGTCTGGGTAGTGTTAATTGTAATGGATCTGTGGGAAATTAAAAATAAGTTTGTTTGGTTGCTGGTTTCCGAATTTTTAAGATTTGTGTTCTCCTATGGGGGTCATAACAAATGCAAAAATATACTGAGAGTTTATTTTATTTTAAAACCAGCACAGAAAATCTCCCAGACAATGCTAACCCACATAAAGGCAAAAAATAATACAGTTCAGCAAATAGTCTGGGGATAGAAAGTCATTAGTTAGGATTAAGGTGTTAGATCACCTCAAAGGGCCATAGAGCTTAAAAGGGATTTAAAGTTCATGAACAATTATCTTTTTATAACCTCCATCATACATAGTATGGAGGATATATAAAATTCATCATTCCGTTTGTAACTACTCATCGAATAATAATGTTAGACCTAATAAAGTATATACAGGTTGAGGCCCAATAAAGTATATACAGGTTGAGGCCCTATAAAGTATATACAAGTACAGCAATTTGTAAACAAACAAAATAATCGTGTTTACTTGCCAAAGAGGTCAGCTGAAAATATGTACCTTCGGTTGGCCACCAGAACTCAAGCGCCGGTCATGGTGATGGTGTGGGCCGCCTTAGCAGACGATGGTCGCCCTCTGCTCGTATTAATCGACCGTGGCATCAGAATAAATGCTGAATATTATCGCGTAAATATTCTGGAGGGTGTATCAAAGCCTTGGGCACACAAACATTTTGGCCACAGACCTTGGACTTTCCAACAGGACTCAGCTCCATCGAACTCAGCACGCGTCACCCAAGAATGCTTACAAAATGAGGTTTCTCGCTTCATTTCCAGCACATAATGGCCAGTAAAATCTCCGGATACCAATCCGTTGGACTATTGTGTCTGGAGTATTTTGGAAAGCAAGGTTGGCACTAACATATACCAAAGTGTCGATCACCTCAAACAAGCGCTTTGCCGGGAATGAGGCAAAATACCGCGGAACAACATTCGGGCAGCGGGTGACGGTTTT
This sequence comes from Musca domestica, assembly GCF_030504385.1. NCBI lineage: Eukaryota > Metazoa > Arthropoda > Insecta > Diptera > Muscidae > Musca > Musca domestica. The sequence continues at coordinate 12,878,865 of NW_026712219.1, read as the reverse complement.
ATTTTTCAATGTCTTTAGGTCTTTTGTCTGAAATTCTATACAAGAAGTGCTTTTGTAAGCACCTTACTCCTGAAAGAGAATTTTCTATATAGGTCTACGATATCGTATAACACCTATATAACGTTACCTCCCGATATTCGGTATTTTGATGATTTTCGCCACATTTTTCAATGTAATACTTTACCCCCTGGAAGAGAATTATCTATAACGCATATCCTCCAAACAACAGTACTCCCCGATATTCGGTTTTTTGATGATTTTTGGGACATTTTTGATTTTTCGGAATTGCTTTAAATTTTGTATTTAAAGCTCGTAATAAGCAGTACAACTAGTGATGGAAAATTGTCTATGTAGGTCCACGTCTTCATGTAGCTCACATATAAAGGCAACTCCCTTTATTCGGTATTTTAATGATATTAGTGACATTATTTACCGGAATTGTTTGAAATATCGTATTTAAAGTTCGTAACCGGAACTACAGCCGATGACAAAAAATTACATATGCAGAACCACGTCTTTTCTATAGCCTTCATATAACGGGGTTCCTTTGAGCGGTATTTTTCGACGGTTTTTTTCTGAAAATTTCATTCAAAATGGTGGAGTGTATTAAAAGTTCGGCTCGACCGACCGGTCGGCTTAACATACATTTAAAAGATGTGAAAATGCTGTAAAGCCCTCCAAATATTTGAGAATGAGTGAAATGGAGGCTGTTGCGGATATATATGTCAATTTGAATACGAAAGATCCTGAAAAATATCATCGTAATTTCTGCGAATTTTCAAAATTATTTCTGCGAATTTTCAAAATTATTTTTTAAATTTAAAAGAATTTATCAAACATTATTTGGCTGTAATTAAAGAAACTAGATAGATATGAATCATTAGTCTAAAATCTTCAAGCTCTTTGGGATCTCACTCACTGACCGATACCATAAATACTCTCGAGCTCTAAGGCCATGGCTCTGACATTTTTCCACAGGGAAAATTATGATTGCTTTTAAAAAATTAGAAATATGGCAAAAAAAATTGATCGATGGTTGTTTTGAGAGAAAAGAGATCTTTAAAAAGTGTACTCCTTTGGTAAGGATAATTTGATATGTTTTCTTGTAAAATAAGTCCTCTGTAGATACACGACCTTTGGAGTGTTGAGAAAAGAATTTTGAATGGACTTCTATCTATATCAAACCCGCATCCATCTAAGCTCGCTGTTCATTAAAATAAAGTATTTTAAGAATAACTCAACTCGTTCTTTTAGACTTGATCATGGTCGGTTTATCCTTTAAGTAATTCTGTCAACGAGTTCATCGAGAAAAGCTCTCTCTTATTTGAGCTCGGCTACAATGGAATCCCAGTAGTTCCATCGATTCCAGCAGCATGTCTTTAATTAATTATGAGACCCTGGCAAAGCAGTTCGAATATACCATCGGATCTAGCAGCTCGTCTATATAGCCTTTTTACTACGAAACTCATCCAAATAGATTCTTTGGTGGCTCTCAGCTCGTCTATATAACGATAGATACTCGGTGGATCTTCAGCTCGTCTATAGAGACTCTGTGGCCCTTCAGCTCGTCAATAGAGACTCGGTGGCCCATCAGCTCGTCTATAGAGATATCCTGGACTTCAGCTCGTCTATAGAGACTTCCAGTCCCTTAGCTCGTCGGTGGGTTTTCAGCTCGTCTATAGAGACTCGGTGGCCCTTCTGCTCGCCTATAGAGACTCGGTGGCCCTTCAACTCGTCTATAGAGACTCGGTGGCCCTTCAGCTCGTCTATAGAGACTCGGTGGCCCTTCAGCTCGTCTATAGAGACTCGGTGGCCCTTCAGCTCGTCTATAGAGACTCGGTGGCCCTTCAGCTCGTCTATAGAGACTCGGTGGCCCTTCAGCTCGTCTATAGAGACTCGGTGGCCCTTCCGCTCGTCTATAGAGACTCGGTGGCCCTTCCGCTCGTCTATAGAGACTCGTTGAGTCTTCAGCTGGTCTATAGAGACTCGGTGGGTCTTCAGCTGGTCTATAGAGACTCGGTGGGTCTTCAGCTCGTCCATAAAGAATCGTCTGGTCTTCAGCTCATCTATACAGAATCGGCTGGTCTTCCGTTCGTCTATAGGGAATCGGTGGCCCTTCCGTTCGTCTATAGAGACTCGGTGGCCCTTCCGTTCGTCTATAGAGACTCGGTGGCCCTTCAGCTCGTCTATATAGAGATTTGGTGGCCCTTCAGCTCGTCTATAGAGACTCGGTGCCCCCTCAGCTCCTCTATAGAGACTGGGTGGTCCTTCCGCTCATCTATAGAGACTCGGTGGCCCTTCAGCTCGTCTATAAAGACTCGGTGGCCCTCCAGCTCGTCTATAGAGACTCGGTGGCCCTTTAACTCGTCTATAGAGACTCGGTGGCCCTTCGCCTCGTCTATAGAGACCCGGTGGCACTTCGCGCGTCTACAGATAGTCCCTGGCCCTACAGCTTACCTATATAGAGTCTGGCGCCTCTCTACTATTAAATAAAATATAAACAGCTCAGCAATTCCGAGACCTTGGTTCTTATGCTAGTATATAGAGGGCCTCAATAAAGACAGCCTTAAAGTTTCCTACAAATAATGACAGTCTTCAGGTCCCCTTTAAATGCAGGCCTTAGGTCACCGCAAGGACAGTCTCAGATCGCCTGTAAAGCCTCTCTCCTGCTCGCCTATAAAGTTTCTTTTAATTCGTCTTCCTTTCAATTCGCCCATAAAGTCGCCTATGGAAACTGTTTGGAGCTGGTCTATAGGGTCTGCCGCAGCTGTCCTGTGACGGATACCTTCAGCTCGCCTATAAAAGCTACAGTCAGGTCGTCTACAAAGTTTCTTTTTTTATTTAGTTTTTTAGACATTCCTTTTAGACCGTATATAGAGACTTCAGTTCTCGTCTGCAGATACTCTCTTTCAGTTTGCCTTTGATGGCTCCCTCTAGCTAATGTAAGAAAACTAAGTCTAATTCATCTAAGAAGACTCCTTTCACCTCGTTTGTGGAGAACTACTTCTCCTGGTCTATGGATCTTTGTCGACTCCCTTCATATGTGGTCTTCATGCAGCTCGTCTATGGAGAACTCCTTCGCCGGTAAAGCCTCTCTCCTACTCGCCTATAAAGTTTCTTTTAATTCGTCTTCCTAGCTCACCTCATTTTTGGAGAACTCCTTTTACTGGAGTATGGAGACTCTCTTTTGCTCATCTTTGTCGACTCCCTTCATATGTGGTCTCCATATAGCTCATTCATGGAAACCGCCTTCAGCTTGTCTCTTCTTTTTATTATGTGTTTGTTTTTTTGTTTCTAATTTCCGCTCCATTATTTCTTGTCATTATTCTTCTTCTTCTCAATATTGAAACGTTGTATCACATTGTCTGCTCTTTATGATACATGCCAATCAGTCACTCGTTCGTTCTTCAATTTTTTTATTAACGGTAAAATAATAAATTAATTTAATTGACATTCACCCGAAAGAATGTTGATTTCTTGACCCACATTTTTTTACAGCAGCGATCAGCTTAATGCTTCATTCTGTCAGAAAATAAAGTGAGATTTTTTTTTCGCGGCGCTGCTGCTGCTAAGAAACAATCACAACAACCAGCAGCAACATCGGATTCATTTCAATATGTATAACAAAATACAAGAAGAACAACATAAATGTTGTTGTTGTTGTTGTCGTCAGCTAATAGAAAATAGTTTAACGTCGTCGCTGTTGTCGTTGTCGTGCAAAGCTTTAAAACACCCAACCAAACACATTAGTCATCCGACGGCAAAACAAGGTGGCTAAAACACGAAACAACAACGGTCTGTGTGGAGCAACAACCTAATTTCAGAATTAATTTATTTTTTTCTTCTTCTTCGGCTGGATGAGGGAAGCAAACGACACGCACATTCTTCCAACGAATGTTGTTAGTAACAGCTAATAAATTTCAAATGGCACCCGAGACCAAGAAATGGCCAAATATTTGTGTTTCTCATAAATTCTAAAAAAATAGAAATTTTCGAGTGAAAAAAAAAATAAATATTTGAAAGTTTTTTTTTGAAATATTTTCATATTCATAGGCAGCAAAAAAAAAACGAAATCATTTCAGATGAAAGAGAAATTTTGAAATAATTTATTTGCTTTCAGTTTCATTGTTTCTTCTGTCCAGACAATCCTCCCACCCAATCGTAAACAATGGATTTGATTTACAGAGTCGTCTGACCAAAGCAGAGCAGATTTAAATGAAAGTTTAAATGGGTTTCGAACGAAGATGATTTGGATGGGAAATCCATTGTTATATATTCACATCTCATGGAGAATTTAAACGTTTAACCATCTGCTCTTAAGCTAATTAAAGAATCATTTAATTACTAGAGGGAAAAATATCTCCTGTCCCGCTTTAGCTTCTTTATTTATAGATTTCCTTCTCATAGACTTATCCATAAATGCTGCCTTCAGCTCTTCTATAAATGATCTCTCTAGTGAACGCCTCCTTCGAACTAACCTCAACTCCTATGCATTCGGATTGTCTATTGATACTCCCTCCAACTCGTCTATAGAGACTCCCTCTAACTCGTCTATAGAGACTCCCTCCAACTCATCTCCAGATACTCCCTCCAACTCGTCTATAGAGACTTCCTCTTACTGGGCTACAGAGACTCCCTCCAACTCGTCTCTAGATACTCCTCCAAGTCTTCTATAGATACTCCCTCCAACTCGTCTATGGAGACTATCTCCAACTCGTCTATGGAGACTATCTCCAACTCGTCTATGGAGACTATCTCCAACTCGTCTATGGAGACTATCTCCAACTCGTCTCCAGAGACTCCCTCCAACTCGTCTCCAGAGACTCGCTCCAACTCGTCTCCAGAGACTACCTCCAACTCGTCTCCAGAGACTCCCTCCAACTCGTCTCCAGAGACTTCCTCCAACTCGTCTCCAGAGACTCCCTCCAACTCGTCTCCAGAGCCTCCCTCCAACTCGTCTCCAGAGACTCCATCCAACTCGTCTCCAGAGACTTCCTCCAACTCGTCTCCAGAGACTCCCTCCAACTCGTCTATAGAGACTGCCTAGAACTCGTCTGTAGAAACTCCCACCAACTTGTCTATAGAGATTCCCTCCAACACGTCTATTAAGAGTCCTTCCTGTATGGGTTTGGGTATCCTAGATATGAGTTTCCTTGCCACAAATTTAGGGGAATTTTGGGATCGTTTACTCCCCTCCAAACACTTCTCCGAACTCATAATAGATTGCCGGAATCTATCCTGATTTTCGGGTTGAGGCGCCAGAGGCTTCAGCCTGCGATTGGGCTCCTTGTGCGGCACTGGAGCCGGCCGACTGGGTTGTGGTGACAATTGCCGCGATGACTGCTTCTACTGCTCAAACATTTTGTTGATTTTGGCCACGGTCTCCTGGGACTTGGGTGAACCATGTTCACATTCCGTCAACTCTATGCGGGCTATGCGATCTGCCCGAGATTTGAGGCCAGCCCTGGCTATGTCACGCCGTATGTCACAGGTGGCAATGCGATTGCGATAATCCCAGCTATTAGATTTTTCCACATCCCCATTGATGGTGTTGTCCGATTCACAGCCTGTATCGCAGGATGATCAGTGGCAGCAGCTGCCCGATGAATCGGAGAAGACAGAGGCGGAGCTGGAGGAGGTAGGGGGTTTAACAAATGTCGGTGGGGAATTTGTGGTACGTTGCTGCTGCTGTTGGGGTGATGGCTGTTGCTGCTGGTGTTGGGAGGGTATTAGTTGGACGGGTGGCAGACTCCTTTTATATTCCATATAACTGTAATTGGGTTTTGAACCCGTTTTCGTCATCAGTAACTCCATTTCGGCTACCTCTGTGCTGACCCACACTGGCCAGAGTTTCATTAGAGGGTTTGCGCTGGATGTGATGCATTTTGTTGCTGTTGGATTTTTTCATAATTATGTTTCGTGAAATTCGGGGAGGAAAGGGGTAATAATATGTTATTCCCAGGGCTTAAAGGACTGTAATCTAAAGCATACGTATAAGGCTTGTAATTCTTATTTACTTTGGACACTTTGAAATTCGTTCGGCAATCCGAGAGAATTTAAATTTTTATGGTACTATTTTGTTTTTTTTAGGGAAATTGTAAACTTTTCTTTACCCACTGTAGTTTATCACATTCGTATAAGGCATGTAATTCTCATTTAGTTGGAGTTTGTAGTGAAATCCGCCCTCAATCCTTCTTCAGAAGAACATTTTCGTAAATTTTCCTTATGAAACGTATGTATATAACCCGTTGTGTTCCGCGTAATTATAAAATCAAACAAAAGACTTAAGAAACAAACACTTCACATTGTAAACAGAACAAACAAAAGACTTAAGACACAAACGTGTTGTACTGTTACAGCTGGAAGCTAAATAACCGTAACTCATAGCTTCAACAATTACGTCAGGTGTTAATTAAGAAATTGATTTTTTTACCTCATCCACAAAACCTCCCCCCCCCTCTCTCTCTCTCTCTGAGGAATATCAAGCCATTTGAAATTGTTTTCTAATAAAATTATGAAATATTTTCTTGTAACAAGAGCTATTTTTTTTTTTTGGCCAAAAAATGACAATAAATTTGCTATTGTTAATTTTTATTGTAAACAACAAAAAGAAGAAATGGCGAAAGTTGCCAAAGAAAAATACCAAAAAACAAAATGAATTGAAAAAAACTTTTGTAAACATTCAACGACAGTCTCGATATTTTTTTTTTCTGCTGTGAACAGCCAGCATCCATTATCGAGAGTGTGTGCGGTTGATGACTGAAGCTCAAGATTCCAATGTTGATAAATGGTAATGAAGTCGAAACCTGTGAAGGGAGAAAGAAAGCTTTCTCTTTCGCCCTCTAAGACCACAACAAGTTGCCATAATAAGCTTATGTGGGGGTATACATAAATGGTACATGAATAAATCGTCTAAAGAATGTTAGTTACGCCAGCAGCACCCAATTCCCCTATAAATCAAATTATTAACTAATAAATTTTAATTTCTTCCACTGGTCTGGAGTCTTGTTTTACATATGCCATGCATTTTTCCAAAGGTATGCAGGCGGTAATTCCTTTCCTTTTTTTTTTCTTTGTTTATTTGGATTTTCTTCCCCCTTCAGCGCTAAACAAGAAAAGGTCGCCAATGATGGTAGAAAGAAAACAAAAAGAGAAATTTCACAGCGCCAAGCAACTCATCACAGTTCAGTGATTTTTTCAATTTCATTTTTATTTTTTTGGTTTGGCTGCTGCCATGGCTTTGGCATAAATGAAATTAAAAGTGACCTCTCAAGTGGTTATTTTGATTGCTCTGCTCCACTGAATTGTATGTGTGTGTGTAGTGGTGTCGAACAACACATTGGGTTACAATTGAATTTATTATTTACATTTATAGAAAAGCCTAAGGGGTCTCAATAAACAAGCCAAAAAGAGAACTCTATGGACGAGCTGCAAGAAGTTTATATATTCAGGATGGGAGTTATTAGGAATAAATTTTTAAAGATCAGATAGAAGAAGTATTTAGATACCAGCTGGAGGAAGTCTTTAAAGACAAGCTGAAGGCTGTCTTTGTCGACGAGCTGAAGGCTGTCTCTATAGACGAGGGTGAAGTCTGTCTCTATAGACGAGGCTGAAGCCTGTCTCTATAGACGAGGCTGAAGCCTGTCTCTATAGACGAGGCTGAAGCCTGTCTCTATAGACGAGGCTGAAGCCTGTCTCTATAGATGAGGCTGAAGCCTGTCTCTATAGATGAGGCTGAAGCCTGTCTCTATAGACGAGGCTGAAGCTTGTCTCTATAGACGAGGCTGAAGCCTGTCTCTATAGACGAGGCTGAAGCCTGACTCTATAGACGAGGCTGAAGCCTGTCTCTATAGACGAGCGAAAGGCTATCTCTATAGACGAGCGGAATGCTATCTCTATGGACGAGCGGAATGCTATCTCTATGGACGAGCGGAAGGCTGTCTCTATAGACGAGCGGAAGGCTGTCTCTATAGACGAGCTGAAGGCTGTCTTCATAGACGAGCTGAATGCTGTCTCTATAGACGAGCTGAAGGCTGTCTCTATAGACGAGCTGAAGGCTGTCTCTATAGACGAGCTGAAGGCTGTCTCTATAGACGAGCTGAAGGCTGTCTCTATAGACGAGCTGAACGCTGTCTCTATAGACGAGCTGAACGCTGTCTCTATAGACGAGCTGAACGCTGTCTCTATAGACGAGCTGAAGGCTGTCTCTATAGACGAGCTGAAGGCTGTCTCTATAGACGAGCTGAACGCTGTCTCTATAGACGAGCTGAAGGCTGTCTCTATAGACGAGCTGAAGGCTGTCTCTATAGACGAGCTGAAGGCTATCTCTATAGACGAGCTGAAGGCTGTCTCTATAGACGAGCTGAAGGCTGTCTCTATAGACGAGCTGAAGGCTGTCTCTATAGACGAGCTGAAGGCTGTCTCTATAGACGAGCTGAAGGCTGTCTTCATAGACTGGCGGAAAACTAGACAAGCTGAAGGCTGTTTTCATAGACGAGCTGAACGCTGTCTTCAAGGCGAGCTGTCAATTAATAAAAACATTTTTCAAAACCCTGAGGATTAATTTTTTGCTATAGAAAAAAAAACTTCTTAGACCCTTACTATATTATTACTATTTTCTATAAAAAAAAATCTCCTTAGGCTCCTGAGGATAATTTTTTCAGGAATCGCCTGAAACCCCCTAAGGATTATTAGTTTCTATAGAAAAAAAAACTCTTCAGAAACCTGAGGAGTATTTTTTCTATAGAATAAAATCTCTTGAGTATTATTTTTTTCTGCAGAAAAATCTCTTCAAAAAACCTGACGATAATTTTTTCTATAGAAAAAAACCCCTGAGACCCTTAAGGATAATCTAATTCTACAAAAAAAATCTCAAGCCCCTAAGGATTATTATCTCTGTAGAAAAAATCCGAAGACCGCCGAATAACAGTGAAGAACAGAGGATCCCTGAGGATTACCTTTTTCTATAAAAAAAAACTACTCAAGACACTACTATTTTTTTTCTTAGTGAAAAACTCCTCTGAACCCTGAGACTTATTTTTTCTATCGAACAAAATTACTGCAGACATCTATCGATTTTTTTTAAATTTTTCTATATTTCCCTATACCTCTATTTTCCAAAGTCATACTCAAAATATTTTATTCTCTCCATCTCTTCTCTTACAGAAAATTCTCTCTTTCATTCTGCTCTCCTCGCTGACGGCAGCACAACAACAACCGACGCTGCCGCAACAGCCCACACAGCAAGGAGATTATGGAGAAGAGCCTCCAGAGGGCTACTATGCCTTTGTGGAATCACCCAATGCCATACCGCCCAAGGTGCGACCACCACCCTACACCCATGTCAATGTGGATTGTAAAAATGTGGCCAACAACAAAAAAGTTGCTGTTTCGGTGAATAACATCTGCGGAGATTTGAATAAGGGTCAAATACCCAAAAATCCGATGAAACAAAATGTCTTGGGAGAACCATATCCTTTGTGAGTTGAAAGAATGAAATTATCCTTATGGAAATTATTAACTTTCCTTTTTTTGTTTCTAGTGAATTGATTCGCAATCACACTTTAAAGTTCCTTTCCAAGACCTTGCCAGTGCTGCAGGCGGATGATACTCTGCCAAAAGTCACTCAAATATTGAGAGATGATCCCGTGGAACAGGTGGATAACAATAACATTGATCAGCAGCAATATGGCAATGGAGCTCGCACTAAACGTGAAGCAGTGGCGCCCAAATTGGAACCCACAAATGAAAATCATAATTATGGTTACTTCGATCCAGCCATTGATGAGGAGGAAAGAGCTCAAAAATCCCAGGGGGATGCGGATCGTAAATCACGTAAATTCTGTGATGGTGGTGGCATGTAGGTCGTACTTTTACATCAACATGGATCCATATTTAATCTGGTATTTTCTTGGTTTTCAGTTTCTGTTCCATTTACAAGGCTCTGCAAGGTGACACTTCTTCCTCGGCCCCCTCTGCTTCACCCTTGACTGCCGAGAGACGTGAGGAGATCGGACCCATACGCTATGAAGGTCCTCCCACTCCCTGCCCGGCCAAAGTGGAATATGCCACTCCAGTGTTTGCCAAAAACTACCAAGGCTCCTGGCGTTATGTTGTACAGATTCCCTATGAAGGCTATTTCACCCAGACCATTGAGGTGACCCGCTGCATTCAGGCTAGATGTCATTATTTGGATGGTGGTTGTCTGTCCTCACCACGTTGGGTCAGCTTGTTGGTAGCTGAGATATTCTATCCAAATGCCGAAGATACGGTACCCCAACCCTCGACCACCACTCAAGCTCCTTCGGTACAAGATTTCCAAGCCTATCAACAGTATTTACAAAAACGTGCTGGTGTTGCCACCGGTTCGGAGGGCGCCAATCACAATGGTGGCGATTTCAATCAACACTGCGATGGTCACGATGAGATTGGTTGTTTCCAGGTGCGTTTGTACTATGATTGGTTCCTGATTCCCGGCTCCTGTAAATGTTGGCGTCCCGACTACTTTGCCAAATATGTGCGCAGAAAGTCTGTTGCCGATTTGTAAATTATGGGCAGCACATTAATAATATTCTAGTACTCTGCCAAGTCCTTGCTAAAAAAATTCAATTTAAATTTTTGAAAACAAAATATTATCCCGCTCCTACTTCTAATTTTAAGTTATGATCTTCATAAAAAGTTCCATTTATTTAACTGCAATAATTTGCAAAATTTATATTTTTAAGTATCTTCTCCTCTCACTACATGAAATTCACATTCTAAAAATCCTCTTGACCTTTGATCCACTTTTGATAATGTTCTCAGACATCATTGGATTCTTAAGAGTCTGAATTTCGTAATATAATTAACCTCATTATTAAAAGAAAACTTGTCTCTTTCAAATCTTTTTTAAGATAGTATTATGGTACGACAGGAAATGGTTTCAATATCCAATATTCTGAGCATAAAAATTACCATTTAGTTATCTATAGAATATATTTCTCAATAAATTATCATAAATTATATTATTTATATTTAATAAACATTACAAAATACAAATAAATATTATTAAAAAAAAATATGAACAATCTTTATATATACTTAAATAGACATATAAATATCTGGTAAGAAAATATTGCATTCGACCTTTAAGGAATACTATTTTCTATAGAAAAAATGCCTCAACCGCCTAAGGATATCTTTCTGTATAGAAAAACATTGCTCAGCCTCCTAAAGAATAGCATTTCTTTTAGAACTACATTTCTTATAAATCTGAGGATAACTTTTTTCTATAGAAAAAACTCCTCAGGAACCTGAGTATTAAATTTTTTAATAGAAGAAAATTGTAGGTCCCAGAGGATTAATTTTTATATAGAAAGAAACCTCAAGTCCTTGAAAATACTTTTTTAATTTATTTTATTTAAGGGTCAGAATAGAAGCCTATTATTTTTGGAGATGATTGCAAAATATTTAGGGGATGAAATGGACCAAGAAAGAGTTTTTTTTATTTTGCAGTTGTTCGATAGGCCACAATTATGAACCAATCGACTCGGAAATTTACATGGAGTTAGAGTTTAGGACTGGGCAGGAGCCTACCAATTTGGCCATCGGACAATATTTGTTGGGTAAAATAGACCCCAACTTTTATGTAAGAAAATAGGAAAATTTCCATTAAACCGCGAATATTTTTAATCCCAGCCAAATCGCAAATATATTTAAAGGCCACTTCTGACCAATAAAGTGATGCTGATAGCCAAGAAATCGGATATGTAGCAAAATAGGTACAATATATATGTAAAATAATAGATCTTACTTATTCTGCTTATAAGTCAAAAACCGCTGGGGCATTTTCACAATTCCCATCAATTCGGAATGGTTTCTTGTCAGAAAAGGATAAAATCTTAGAAAAAATATGCCAATAACAAAGTGAATATCTTTTGTTACATTTTTTCAATTTTTTTATCGAATGCTATTTTTTCAATTTGACTTACTATTTTGAATTGTACATTTTCTAAATTTTTACTCCTCGCAACACTACATTTTGAGGGCTCTTTGACATTATTTCAAAAACGAAATCTTCCAAAATGGATTTGGATATGAGGGTACTTCGAACGCATTGTAGTCTTGTAGGGCATCACATGGTCGGCCCCGCACGACTATTGCCTTTGCTTACTTGTTTTTAATTAAAATTTCACAGGGCTTGACGATTACTCTGAGGAAAAAAAATCCTCAGACCAATGAGAAATACTGATTTATATGGAGAAAATTGTCAGACTTCCGAGGATAACTTTTCTAATATAAAAATTCTCAGAACCCTGACAATTACCTATTTATTTATGCCAGACCACATAGCTTTAATTTTTCTATAGAAAAATTCTTCAGCCCCCAGAGGTTAATTTTTCTCCAAAAGAACAATTCCTCATTCCACAAGGATTACTATAAAAAAAAATTCATCGGGCCCCTTAGAATTATTTTTTTTTCTTTGGTCACACTTTTTTTTAAATTTGCATGCACCCCTACACATTTTTTTATAGGCTCGCGAGAATTACTATATTCTATAAAAGATATAGATCTACAATATTTGTGCCCTGGTGACAGCCTATTTCTATATAAAAAAAATATAAAAAATCCTAGGTCCCCAGGATAAACAATTTCCAGGAGAATATCTGTTTATCCCATTTTTACAATTTTTTATTGAAATTGATCCGGTATTCCCGTCTTCGCACTAGATCTATTTATACCCTAGTGGTAAGGGTATTATGTAGATAGACCCATAGTTACTTTTGTGGATCTTCATAGAATCACTTTCTGAGTCGATTTATGTATGTCAGTCCATCTGTCCATATATTTTTGTGAACAAAATACAGGTCGCATATATTATCCGATTGAGATGAAAATTTCCAAACAATATTTGTTAGGCCCAAGGACGAACTTTAATGAAATTGGTCAGAATTAGTTCAAATTTAGATGTAGGTCGTATATATGTCTTCAACCGATTTCGGGTTAATTATGTAATATTGTACAATAATATTATGTAATATTGTAATATTGTATTGTGCCAAATTTAAAGAAAATCTGGGAGATATCTCGTATACCATGAGAATTAAAAAAGAATCCCTGAGAAATGTATGATACAAAAATGTAAGCCCACGTAGTTTTAATCTAATCGAATTCCGCCTATGCTTTCTATAAAATATATGTAGTTTTTTGGAATATTTGATGTGGAGGAGGTACTAGGAAAAATGAATCGGAACATCACATCTTCATTCGAGACCTAATTTGTGTACAAAACATGTGCGAAGTTTGAAGAAAATAGCACACTGCTTTCACATTTTATGGGAGTTATTAATATTCAAAATTATGACACTTTGGGAGATACCACAGGAAGCAATTCAATATTGCCCATTTTTGCACCTGACCTAAGTCTCATATAAATATTGCCATTTGCCAAATTTGGACTATATCGGTTTATATGAGTTTTAGGTTACATTTTTCTGTAATTTTTGAACTTTTGTGGAGGTGGAACCCAAAAAAGTACCTCGAAATATTTTAAATTTTAAACTTGATCTAACACTGATAAAAAATTTTGGTTTTCTTCAAAACCTAAAAAAACGGAGTAATCGGACGGTATGTTAACTTTTCTCACCTGACTCTAGGTCTGATAAATTATATCGAGTACTCCCTTCCCTCAATATAAACATTATTTGGTTTTCGCAAATTTTTGAGAGACACCTATATTGGAACTTGGTCTTGAGTTGACACAAATATTACCATGTGGCAAGTTTCGACCAAATCGGATACAGTTTTCGGTTGAATTCTTACTTGCTAGCCGGCCATACAGACAGATGTTTCACGTGGCTATTTTATTCAAAGGGTCTAACACCGTTATTTCGATATGGTTCATTTTGGCAGCCACAAAGGCTGAAGGTATAATTATGTATACATTTTTCGGTTTAACCTAATATTATTTGATTGTGAACAACTTTTCAAATTACAATAAACTACCCTCAAGACATTGTCCGCTTATGCTTGCAACATGTATAAGCCCCTTTTAATGCTAAACCAATTCGCCTCAAACAAAAAAAAACAATATCGATGGTTTGACATCAAACATAATAAATACCCTACTTAATTTAGGATGATAGTATGCGTTAATCCAATTATATGGGTTTATGGTCTAAATGCAGCGATAGAAAATACTGGGTACAACGGTTAAATAATAATTGTTAATCGTTAATATCGGCAAAAAAAAATAAATAACTTTAATATTTTCTAGTCAAAGCAATGATTTTTGTTCAAAAAAAATCCTGAAGAATTTAATTAGTAACAAGTAAAACAAGTAAAAAAAAAGGAAGTTCGGCCGGGCCAAACTTTTAATACCCTCGACCTTAGGGTAAAAGAAACATTAGAAGAAATGTGGCAAAAACCATTAAAATGCCGAATATCGGGAGGTACCGTTATATGGGGGCTATGCCAAAACGTGGACCTATAATTACAATGTTTTGCCACACGAACTAGGACGCATTATGACCCACAAATACCAATTTTTAGACAAATTGGTGAATAAATGTGGCAAAAACCATCAAAATACCGAATATCGGGAGGTACTGTTATATGGGGGCTATACCAAATCATGGACCCATACATGCAATGTTTCGCCACCGGAGCTGGAACCCATTATGACCAACAAATACCAATTTTCCGACAATTCCGTGAAAGAAGGTTGCAAAAATCATCAAATTACCGAATATCGGGAAGTACCTTTACATGCGGGCTATACCACAACGTGGACCTATACATGCAATGTTTTGCCACACGCTCAGGGACCCGTTATGACCTACAAATACCAATTTCCAGACAAATCCGTGAAAAAATGTGGCATAAATCATCAAAATACCGAATATCGGGAGGTACCGTTATATGGGGACTATACCAGAACGTGGACCGCTATATCTCATTTTCAATACCAACCATCCTAGACACAATGTAAATAGCTCTGCTAAATTTTGGCGCTCTACGTCAAATAATGTGGGCTGTATCGTGATTTCAACAGACAGACAGACAGACAGACGGACAGACAGACAGACGGACATCGTTAAATCGACTTAGAATTTTATGCTGACTATGAATATATATACTTTATGGGGTCTAAGACGAATATTTAAGGAATGACAAAGTTAATATACGCTCCTTTCCAAGGTGGAGGGTATAAAAATAGCCTACTTCTTAAGCTTGTTTTTACGATTTTAAGAATAAAAGTCTAATTGTAGTATATTTAAATATTATATATATATTTCTTTTCAAATATTGTGGATTTTTCAAGAACTTCATGGAAAAAATTCATGTTTTCAGTTATGTTTTTCTCTTCACTGACCTTTATTTTTATATAAGCATGGATTTTTAAAATATGTTTACCAAAATCTATGACGAAATTTTGAAAAAATTTTTACCTAGATCTAAAAAATTTAAAAACTTGCCCAAAGGTCAATAGTTGGCTATAAACAGGAACGAGTATAAATGTGTTTTTTTTTACCAGGATCTAAAGACGACTGTAAACGAATCTTAAGACGATTATAAAATGATTTTTTATTTTTTTAACAGTATCGAAATAAGACAAAATCGTGGATTTTTTGAAACAAACTTATTAATGTCTAAGACGATTAAAAAATATCGACTATAAACGTGAATTCAATAGAGATTCAATAGAGGATATAAAACTACAATTTTTGACAACTTATGATGTAGATTTTGAAATGATTTTTTTTAAATCTACGACGAAATGTTGACCGATTTTTTCCTTGATCTAAGGACGTTTATAAACGCGGATTCTTAAAAAACTTTTACCAGCATCAATAGATGGCTATAAACGGGGATATTTGAGAAATGTTTAACGTGATCTAGGAACGAAAAAAATGTTAATGGTTTTTTACCAGGATCTAAAGACAACTATAAACGAATCTAAAGACGGTTATAAAGTGAATTTTTATTAAGGTTGTTTTATACCAGGATCTAAGGAAGACAAAAATCGTGGATTTTTGAAAAAAAATCATTAGCATCTAAGACGATTATAAACCTGGATTTTGTTAAAGATTTTCACCGTTGTCTATAGACTTGGATTTTTAAAGGGTATTCACCAATTTCTAAGAACATTTGAAAAAGTAGATTTTTTTTTAAGATTTTCACCAGCATCTAAGGACTACTTTAAACGTGCATATTAAGATTATCCTTAATCTAAGCACAACTTGAATGAATTTTTGAAAAAAAATGTACCAGAATTAAAACGTAGATGTTCGTAAAATTTGCACTACGTTGGTTTTTAAACGATTTTTACCAAAATCTGAGAACGACTTCGATGAACTTCTAAATGATTTTTACCAGGATCTAAGGACAACTACAAAAGTCGATTTTTAAAAAAATGTTAATATTTTAAATGTTTTATCTTTTAAAAGTTTTTGACTGAAATTCTCCTAAATATTTTTTACGTACAGTTTTAAAATTAATCCAACAGTTTTTATACCCCTTCACCATTTTATGGAGGGTATATTAACTTTGTCATTCCGTATGTAACTCCTTGAAATATTCATAATAGGCCCTACAAAGTATATATTCTGGATTAGCGTATATATTCTGGATTAACATTCTAAGACGATCTAGCGATGTCCGTATGTCTGTCTATCCGTCTGTCTGTTGTAATCACGCTATCATGAACGAATTGAGATAGAAGGCTAAAATTATGCGTACATGCATAGTTTACCAGTAGGCAGGTTGAGTTCGTAAATGGGCCATGTCGGCCCACGTTTTCGTACAGCCTCCATATAAAGGTACCACCCGATATTCGATATTTTCATGATTTTAGCGACATTATTCACTGGAACTGTTTCAAATTTTGTATTTGAAGTTCGCAATGGGTACTTCAACCTATGAAAACAATTTTTATATGTATAACGGTACCTCCCGATATTCGGTATTTTGATGATTTCAGCAACTCTATTCACTAGAATCATTTTAAATTTCGTACTAGAAGATCCTAATGGGTACAACAACCTATGGTATTTTTTTCGGTGTTTTCATGATTTTAGCGACATTATTTAGCGGAATTATTTCGAATTTCGTATTTGTAGTTCGTAATGGGTACTACAGCCTATGACAGAAATGTTTGAATGCAGGTCCACGTCTTCGTATAACCCCCATATAACGGTTTTCAGAGGTAGTTTTCGGAATTTTTTGAAAATGTTCAAGTTCTTTCAAAATGGTGGAGAATATTAAAAGTTCGGCCCGGCCGAACTTAGCTGCTTTTTCACTTGTTTTTTTTTTTAATTTTTCAGAACTCCCAAATGATTTTTTGTGCTTTGTAAAAAATACAAATCATTCCTTATAAAAATGGTCACAGGCGGGGGGGTATACATATATCCGTCGGCAAGCTGACTGATGCTTTCCAACTATTTTTGGTCCAAGCTTTATATTTGTCACACTCCCAAATTATTTTAATTTCAGAAGTGAAGGTTTTTTTATTTATTGTATACCATAATGACCAAAAGTAGGGTACCTTTCCACATACACCACAAATTTAGGTAAACTCAATAAGCATTTGAGCATAGCACGCTCAAACGCATGCCAACCAGCCAACCAGCCAACCAAAGTCAAAACCAACAACGGTTCGATGGCTTACTGCGCATGCGAGGCAAATAGGCAGAACACACGTAAGTGTACAACGAACGGGCGAACGAACCATTTGTAGCACGGTTCGGTACGGTACGGAACGGCACGAGTAAAATGCATTGCAATCCAGAGCAAAAAAAGTGACGTGCGGTTACGAGCAACAACAAGCACACAGAACTATCTAAGTGACATGAAACCAAACCCCATAGGCCTTAATCAAGGAACCTAGAAAGTAAACACATAATTCTTAAAGAAAGAAGCAAGAACAACAACAAAAACACAAAAAAAAATAAATATAGACCTAAAACTAGATAACTAGTGAATGGGCAAAGAGTGGCAATGACTAAAGGTGCAAGGTTGGTGCATAACTAAGAACTGCATCATAGCTCCCTAACTTCATAAATTATTTTTAACCCCAGCCAACGTTAATAACACATTTATAAATAGACCGAGTGACAAACGGAAAGGCACGCAGATCAACGGACAGACAGACAGACCGAGGGATAGACAATCAGCTAGCCAGATGCAATTTAACCAGAATTGTTGTAGTTGTTGCTGTTGGTAATGACAAACAAGTATGCAATTTTCCTGTGGTCGGACTGATTGGCGGCCGGCATTACCAGGGAAATGGATAATGGATGGAATAGAACTACCATCAACTCAAACAAGAATCTACGAATATACGTTACTAAGAACAACAACAACACCAACAAAAAGGTATAAAACGGGATTTGAAAATATGGATATGAGTCATTCAGGAGTAGATTTCGCGGTGGTATTTTTTTTATAGATTTTTGGGTATTACAAAGATAACTGTAGGGTTGAATTTTTAAATATTTTAAGAGGTTCCAAAGGTAACAATAAAAGCGATTGATTACAAGAAAAGATAGACGACTAAATATGTTGTTTGAATATTCGGAATTCATTCAAACTCAATAAAGACTCAGGAAAGCCGTAGAATTGCTGATAAATCGAACATTTGAAGTTAATGGACCGATGACTATATGTGTCGATAGTCAAGCGGCTCTAAAAGCGCTAAATTCATCCGTCATCAAATTTTTGGTAGTCCTGGAGTGCAGAATTGCTCCGGAAAAAGTGAAGTCCTTTATTAAGCATTGCTGGGTTCCTGGTGATAGTAATATCTCTGGCAATGAAGCTGCAGATGAGTCAGCTGTTCTAGAGATTGAAAGCTCTTTGAAGCCACCCTTGTGTTACTTCTTCCAGATAATACACAAACACTATTCTAGAAAATTTCAGCATAAGTGGCAAAATGCAAGAGACTGTAATGCTTCCAAAAATCAATCTTACCTAAAACTTGTGGTAGGCTTAATCACAGGTCACTGTACATAACATTAGGGCGGTGAATTGTAAGTGTGGGGAGAGGGGGAGGTGGGTGAGAATACGATACTGTCTACTGCAGGCTTTATCAAGACGAGGAAGAGATAGAAACTGCAGAACACCTACTCTGTCACTATCCAACTCTTTTTAGAGCCAGACTGAGGCTCACGGTAATGGCTAAAGACAACACGATAAATTCTTCGTGAATACATCTTCTCTAATATAATCTCTTTTCTCTCTCTCTCTCTCTCTCTCTTCATTTCTTTCCTTTCACTCTAATCAAGATGAACACCGAGTGGATCGGTTGCTAAGCAACTGGGCATCCTCTTACCTAACCTAAATAGGGTAAGTGCGCCTAAGGTCGGCATGTCCCAGTAGTCGGCAGTTTTTAAATTTAAACTTAAATAACTAAGAATAGAATTGACCAAATAATGAAATAATTGCAAAAAAACGTCAAAAGTGTTCTCTGCTCTCTTTCTGTAAAAAACAATGAGCTCCGATCATTTATTACGAGAGAATAACGGTTTTCGTCACTGAGTGTCTTCCAACGCGTGCGAGAGTGCTTGTTTGTAAAGAAAAAATTAGTGGTGGTGTCAACTTAATAATCGATTTAAGTAAATTAAATTTAATACATTTGGAATCAGAAATATTTTATTAAAGTAAATAACAGTCTTAAGATCATTTTATAACTTAAAAAATTACAAATCAAGCGTTTTTCTGTTATATTATTTAATGCCGACATTAGGAACAGAAAAAAGGAGATTCGCCAGTAGTCGGCAGGGGGTGCCGATTACTAGAAAAATATAATTTTTGACCCATTTCACCAAAACTTGAGAAAACAATTAAAAAATTATCCAAAAACTACACAAATAAAAAAATATTTTTGTGTCAGCAGTTGTTTTTATTAGTGCTTTTTGATAATCTTTTCTAAATTAAGTAGGTTTTTTAAATTAGCTATTTGACGTTTTAGATAGCGGTGGTATTTTTGAAGAAAAGAAAGAGATCAATTCACAAATTCCAAATATAAGAAAGGTACTTTTTTCTTTTTTATTTAATCTCATTTTTATTTTAATTGAAAATCCATACGTTATTGAAGGTAACCATACTATTCTTGATTTTCTACCTATATTTGGTTAAGAATAATAATTAAATAAAACACTGTTTAAAAACGAAATTAATTAATTGAACTGTGAATTAGTAATATAGCATTGTTTTATACTATTAGAAATAAAAAAAAATACAAAATAATATTTTTTTACTGAAATACTATATGCCGACTACTGGCAAATAAACATGCTGAGCATTGGAAAATAGTGCCGACTACTGGCAAAAAACTACTATTTTAGTAAAATTGCAAATTTTGCCAATTTAATAAAAACAAATTCAATTGTTGTTTATTATTTCGAAAACTAAACAAAATTTGGACTCTTAACAACTTTATTTTTCTGCAATTGAAAGATTTCACTCAGAATGTTGAAAGATTGAAAATTCTAAAAGTGCAGACTACTGGTACACTTACCCTACATTGGTTTTAAATAATTTTTGAGAGGACCCAAGGACGAGTGTGTATTTAGAAGGACGTCTACGAACGAGAGTTTTTACCAGGATATATATATGGACTTTTAGCGTGGATTTTCATGGATTTAGACAGATTTTTACCATGATTTAAGTGAGACGACTAATGTGAATTTTTAAAGAATTTTTGTCAGAATCTAAGAACGACATTAAATGTGTATTTGCGGAAGCATTTTACGAGGATCTAAGCACGAATTTAAACGGAGGATTTTTACGGGATTTAAGAACGTATTTAATCGTAAAATGTTTGAAGGATTTTCTCCAGGATCTAAGGACGAATATAAACGTAGATTTTTCAATGATTTTTAACAGAATCTAAATGTTACCATAAATGTGCATTTTTGAAAATTCTTTACCAGGATCGAAGGACTATTATAAACGTGAATTTAAAAAAAAAATTTGCCAAAATCTAAGCACCAATAAAAACGCGAGTTTTTTGAGGAATATTAAACATTATTAAACGACGACTTTAAATTTATGCCTTGAATAATTATATCAGGATCTAATGACGGCCAAAAATGTATTGTTTTGCAAGATATAAAGACGACTATTTATGTAGATTTTCGAAAATTTTCCCAGGATCTAAGGATGGCTACAAAGAGTATTTTTGATGGTTTCTTACCGGAATCTAAAGACGACAATAAACCTAGATTTTTGAAATAATTGTCTCCTGTATCTAATTATAAATATAAATATAATTTTTTAAAATAAAAAATTAACAGAATCTTAGGAGGACTAAAAAAAATTGTTTCATTATTTCAAAATTTTATATTATTAAATGCATTTTTTTGAGGGGTTTAACCAGGATCTAAATACGATATATGTGTATGTGTGTGTGTGGATTTTTTTAAGATTTTGCTAGGATCGAAGGATATTTAGCAATTTACGATTATATACGTACCAGGATATAAAGAGATCCTGGGGAAATCCAAAAAAGAAATCAATATTGCCTTTATATCCTGCTAAACATCCTTCGATCTAGGTGAAATTCTTAAAAAATCCACGTATACATGATTTTTTAAGAATTTCACCTAGATCGAAGGATGTTTAGCAGGATATAAAGGCAATATTGATTTCTTTTTTGGATTTCCTCAGGATCTAAGGACAGCTCTAATTGTTATAAATTTTTTCAGGTGAAATTCTAAAAGATTTATAACAGGATCTATGGGCGAATGTTATAAATTGAGTTTTGTCAGAATCTAAGGACGCATGCCAGCAAGGATTTGTTGAAAGATTTTTCCAGATGTCAAAAATTGACTATAAACGTGGACTTTTATGAGATTTTTGGGATTTAAGAATGACTATTAACGAGGATTTTCGAAAAAAAATGCAAGGATTTAATGACCATCATAAGGATCTAAAGACTATAGACGTGGATTTTTAAATAACTTTTAGAGGGTCCCATAGTGAACTATATACCTGGACTTGTCAGAAATTTTATGAAGGTTTCAAAATCGACTTAAATGTATTTTTCAGAGATTGTTAGAAGGTGCCAAAATATTCTATATTTCTATTTTAGAAAATTTAAGAACGTTTCAAAATCGATTTAAATGTGTTTTTAGACATTTTTAGGAGGAACAAAAGTCATCTATAAACAGGGACTTTAGAAAAAAATTACTTAAAAGTGGATTTTTTAAAAATTTTAGGAGGTACCAAAGCGTATTATAATCTGGAATTTTCAAAGATTTTAAGGGAGACCCAATGCCTACTTTAAAATGTTGACCATATATATTTTATGATTTTAGGATTTTGGTAGTCTAATTTAAACTATTTTTTTAAGATTTTTAGGGGGTACCAAAGCTCTCTTTAAACTAGATTATTTAAAGATTTATAGGAGGTACCAGATTTTTAGGAGGCCTACTTTAAACTGGATATTTTAAAGTTTTGTAGGGAGTGCAAACAAATGTGGATTTTTGAAAAAAATTACGAGGTTTAAAGTCAACAACCAAGCTGGATTTTTTAAAGATTTTTAGGAGGTTTCAAGTCAACTAAAAACGTAGACCTTTGTATATTTTTAGGGAGCTTAAGATTTCAAAGATTTAAAAAAAGTCTTAACATTTTTAGCAGGATCAAAGAACGATCATAAACATTTAAGGGTGTCCATCTTAATAATTCCTCCAGAAGATATTTAATCAATTGAAGTTATTCTATTCCAAGCAGATTCCGGAACAATATTCTATCCATAGAAGGACTTTAGGAGTTCTTTCATTCGTAGAAGGTCCGTGAAACATATTTTATTTAGTTAATGTCTGGAGATAGAGGAGGAGGAAAAGACGTAGACGATCTATAAAATATGTATTAATAGTGAAGACTTTTGGAAAAAATTTATATTTTAAGGTCTCTTGAATATCATCTATGAAAGGAAGGCCTCTGAGTGAAGACCTCTAGAAGGTATCCTATATATAGGCGACATTTGAAGGGTCATCTACAAATAGATGACGTCTGAGAAACATCTGAAAGGCCTCTAGATTATCCATCAAAAAAATATCTCCAGAAAGGATTTCTTCCTATTTAAGGTGTCCTGAAGATCTTCTATTTGAATATCACAACTGAAAGAATTTCCACCTCAAACCCTAGAAAATTTTCTATCTTAAGACGACCTCAGGAAGATCTTTCTTCAATAGAAGACCTTTAGAGGATCTTTCAACTAAAAACGAGCCCTGGAAGGTCTTTAAATATTTTGAGATCTATAGGAAGCCTATTGAGTTGTACTATTAATGGAAGAACTTTGGATGGTCTTCTAATCGTAAATGTTTTTGGACGGTAATTTTCGAAATTAAACCCTTTAAAAGTTTTCTATCTTCAGAACATATCGAAAGAGTTTTTCAATATCAAACCTTTGGAAGATTTTTTATTTTTAGCAGTTTTCGAAAGATTATACTTTTCACAGAAAATATCAGGGAGCACTTCCTACCTCTCGATAGTTCTCTTGCTATAAAATATATATTTAAGGCTTTCTTTCTATAGGAAACACTTAAAGTTCTATATGCAAAATACCTTGTCCACTAACTTCACATGTGTGAAATATCTCATATTTTCGCTAACCATGGTTTGGCTGTTTGCAAAAGTTCAATATTTTGTGGTTTAACAACTCTAAAGTGCAAGTACCTGCAAAATGTGGAAGGCATACACCGAAAAGCAAACACAAAAACCCATGAAAATGAAGCAGAAAATAGCTGCTGCATAAAAATAACCTTGTCTCGAGCAATGCTTTAAGAAAGAGCAAAGGAAGTTCGACAACAACAACAACTACGGCATAAACAAAAGTTAGCAGCATTCTATGCAGCCAGTGGCGAGCCACAGCATCCAAAATTATTTCCAACCGACAAAAAATATTTGAAAATCATTCAGTATAGCCAACAACGTCATACCCTGAACATCGTTGTATTTACGGCCAATTGGATAATAGTTTTCGAGACAATTAAATGTGCACAAGTAAGACACAACAACAACAACAACGATTACAACAATAAGACAGGTTGGTCTCTCGACAAACACGTGTTGCATATCAATTGCAAAGACAACGATTATTTAATGCTTGATTACACAAGTTATGCACATTTTTATGTGTGATCGTGTTTGTGTGTCAATTTGTCATCCAGCAGCAGTGGACCGATCTAACGGCGGTGGCAAAAATTAAAAACAAACATAAATTGTTGTTATTGGTTTTTTTTATGGGTTCGATGTGTGTGTGTGTGTATGTAGGTATATAGGTTTTTTCTTCTTTTTCTTCTTGGAGCATATAAAATAAACATTGACCAGCAGCATATAAAATCAAGAAACAAAAATACAATAACAAAAGAGCATCTAAATCAACTAAACAGACAGATAGCCAACCAACCAGGCAGCAGCCTCCACCAACAAAATAAGATTTGACTGTTTCAATTTTGTTGTGAATGCACGACGAAGAAATCAGGTTTGTGCCTTAAGTCTTTTGTTTTGTTTTCTTGGTGTCTCTCTTTTTGGTTTTATTTGGTTCGCTTGCAACGTCTGTCTCAGACCAATAAACATGTTTGATCACAGTTGAGGTTGTGTTTGTTTTTTTTTTTTTTCTTAAAATATACAATTTTTTTTACCTTTGTTTGATTTTATTTCATTTTTGATTCTTCGTTATCGTATCGTTGAATGGAATGGAATGCCGTTGAAGTGAGTGTTGGAATGAAGTTAATAGAAAAAAAGACAACATAACACTTCAGTAGTGAAATTATTTGTGGTTTCCAATGAATATTTATTGAATAAGGAAGAAAGAATTTTTTTTTGAAAAATGTAAAGAATTGTTATAAATATTCCATATTTTGAAAAGTGAAACAAAATGTAATAAAAAGTGAAATTGAACGACTTAAATGAAGTTTGAAATTAAAACGTAGAAAAAAAAAACAAATGAAGAAAAGGTTTGATACGAAAACAAATGCTAACAAATAAAGAAATATTAATCCTTTTTTAAAAATTGAAAATTAAACTGAATTGAAACTGTCAAAGAATTGAGTGAAAATATTATCAATCAAGAATTGGGGAGGAAGTGATCAGAGAATGATTTTTGACGGTTTCAATAAATAAATCCAAATAATAGTTCTTATTGTGAAAACGCTTTTCAGTTGTGTCTATCAAAATTATTGACCATAAAGTATTCTGAACTAAAATAATTAAAAGAAAATTAGGTTTGGCCGGTCTATTGGGCAAACAAAATATTTTTATATCAAAAAATATCTGAAATCATAAAAATATCTGAAATCAATATCGTTTGGATAATGCTGTTAAATTTTTCAAAAAAAAAAATATATAAAGTGGGTGAGGCCGATTTATGAGGGCTATACCAAAACGGGAACCTCTATAGACAATTTTATACTTCAAAGATTCTCATCTACCAAATACTCTTAAATACCAAATTTGAAACAATTTCGTCGGTAAATGTGACTAGAATTATCAAAATACGGAATATCGGTGGGTATCGTTATATTCGTGCTATACGAAAACGTGGACCTATACATACTATGTTCCGCCACAGAGCTAAAATCCATTACGAACTACAAATATCAATTTTTAGGTTTTTTTTAGAAAATCGTCACCGAATATCGGGTGGTACCATTATATGGGAGCTATACCAAACGTCGACCTATATATACTATGTTCCGCTACCGGAGCTAGAACTTATTACGAACAACAAATGCACATTTTTAGACGAATCTGTGAAAAAGTGTGGCAAAAATCATAAAAATACCAAATATTGGGAGGTACCGGCTATACCAAAATTTGGACCTATTTATCTCATTTTCAATAACATCCTAGACACAATACAAATTGTTCTGTCAAATTTTGAAGTCTATGTCAAATAATGTGGACTGTATCGTGATTTCAACAGGCAGACAGACGGACAGACAGACAGACGACGAATATTTGGGGATGTTACGAACGGAATGAGAAAGTTGATATACCCTCCGTTTCAAGGTGGAGGTCATTAAAACCTGTTCATATTTTCGAAACCTTGACTTATGGCCAAATTGGCTATTCTCACAAACCCTAACATTTGCAGTTTCCTTTACAGAGAGGCTATACCTATAATGAGAATGTTTTGAGAGAAGATAATCTGAAATATTAAATTACAGCTGATTTGTTTGGAAATTGAGATTGAAACCTTCAAAATGTCGAAGAGTTCCTATTACAAAAAGTGTAAATACATTGAATTAAACTACCCACTGTGAACACAGAAGCCAAATTATAACTGATTTGATTGGAAAGTGGGACTGTAATTTTTTTAAGGAGACTATATTAAAAAGGGGACCTAATTTGAACATTTTTCGTGAACCGTAATTTTACTGATAAATAAATTAGCATAAATCTCCAAAATACCCAAAATTGAGAGTCTGAAAATTTGGTGCCGAAACCTTCAAAATTTTGAAGATACCATGAAGTGGTTATAATTTGAATATTTTTCGGATTTTATATAAACAAATGCTCCCTTCGATTCTATTTTCTATTTTTAAAATATTAAATTTTTCATTCCGTTTGTAAATCCCCGAAATCAGCATTTTAGATCCACAAAACATAAGGAAGAACAAACATTAAAACATTAGAAGAAGAAAAATAAGAACGTTGATCAAATTTCGATGAGTTGCATTTTAGGTCTGGTATTGAAAAAGGATAATGTGGACCTACATTTTGATGTAGCCCCATATAACTGTACCGCCAGATTACAGGTGTTTTTTTTCGTTTAGTAGAATTTTTTTTGTCTTCCCAGTATGTAGGGAACATCCAGGCAGAGGAATATTAATATAAGTTCAAGTTTTGATATAGTATAGGACCTCCAGGTATTCGGAATGGTTCAAACCTTGTGTTTGGTGTTCAGATCAATATCTTCGTATAATCGACCATATAACGGAACCTCCCTATATTCGGTATTTTGGTGATTTTGGCCACACTTTTCACCAGAATTATTTAAAATTCGGAAATGACAGAAACATTTCTGTATAAATCCACGCGGATTTTTTTTACTTGTTATTTTTTCCTTCTGATGGACAGAGCAAGTAAAGCACAGTTATTTCCCACATCGGATACTTCCTTAGAGACTTATCGTGCGCATCGGTCGGATAGTGAGCCGAATATCGCAAAATCGACTCTAGGGTCCTTAAATTGATTTCGCCCAAAGAGTATGTAATGCT
Organism: Musca domestica; assembly: GCF_030504385.1. Taxonomy (NCBI): domain Eukaryota; kingdom Metazoa; phylum Arthropoda; class Insecta; order Diptera; family Muscidae; genus Musca; species Musca domestica. The sequence continues at coordinate 12,851,659 of NW_026712219.1, read as the reverse complement.
AAGTTCACATAACACGTGATTCGCTCTCTATGCCTTGTTCGACCATTAATTAAGAAATATCTACTTAATTCCCCACACAAAATTTGCTGAGCGAACAAAGAATTTTATTCTTTGTTCCATTCAAATCACTCTCAGAACTAAGATGAAATGTGAGCCATCCCTAACAAATGAGAGCATTTATCGAAAAAATTAATTATGGCATTTACAAATTCAAAATAAAAAAAATTTAATGAAATTTTAAAAGATTTTGGGAAGGCTGAAAATTATGAATGAAAACTACAATGTTGAATGGCGTATGTACATTCAAACGAAATAAATTTTGTTTTCTCTCTCTCATCCGAGGTACGCATTTCGTTCACGGGTTAAAATTTCCATAGAAAACTGGAAACAAAAGAGGCAATATTTTCAAAATGTTTGTATCGGCAGTAAAAATGTTTGACAAGTGTCTCTCCAGAAGAATTTAAAAATAGAAAAATACAGAAAATCTATTACGAAGAACAATTGCTTTTAAAAATCAAATTTTGTGCAAAATATCCTTCCTTTGATGTCTCTCTGACAAATAAAAAAATAACAAAAATTATGAGCTGAAACTCCGTTTTTATACCCTCCACCTTGAAAAGGAGGGTATATTAACTTTGTCATTCCGTTTGTAACATCCCTAAATATTCGTCGTAGACCCCATAAAGTATAGATATTCATAATCAGCATAAAATTCTAAGACGATTTAACGATGTCCGTCTGTCTGTCTGTCGGTCTGTCTGTTAAAATCACGATACAGCCAACATTATTTGACGTAGAGCGTCAAAAGTTAGCAGAATAATTTGTATTGCATCTAGGATGGTTGGTATTGAAAATTAGATATATCGGTCCACGTTTTGGTATAGTCCCCATTTAACGGTACCTCCCGATATTCGGTATTTTGATGATTTTTGCCACATTTTTTCATAGATTTGTCTAAAAATTGGTATTTGTTGGTCATAATGGGTTCTAGCTCCGGTGGCGAAACTTTACATGTATAGGCGCACGTTTTGGTATAGCCCCCATTTAACGGTACCTCCCAATATTCGGTACTTTGACGATTATTACCACATTTTTTCGCGGATTTGTCTGAAAATTGGAATTTGTAGGTCATAATGGGTCCTAGTTCGTGCGCCGAAACATTGTATCGATAGGTCCACGCTTTGGTATAGCCTCCATATAACGGTATCATCCGATATTCGGTATTTTGATGGTTTCTGTCACATTTTATCACGGATTTCTCTAAAAATTGGAATGTGTTGGTCATAATGAGTTCTAGCTCCGTTGGCGAAATATTGTATGTATAGGTCCACGCTTTTGTATAGGCCTAATTAGCGGTACCTCCCGATTTTCGGTATTTTGATGATTTTTGCCAAATTTTCCCACGAATATGTCTAAAAATTGGTATTTGTGGGTCATAATTGGTTCTAGTGTTTCCACTACCCTAAGGTGGAGGGTATTAAAAGTTTGGCACGGCCGAATTTAATGTTTTTTACTTGTTAATATTATCCTTACATTTTGTTGTAAAATTCGTATAACGTTTTAGTTCGAATGTAAAAGATAACAAAGGACTATAGCCATATTTTATTCCATCTTCAATGAAAATTTATTACGAAGTAATATTACTTTTGAATATTAAATTAAATCTTTGGCAAAAGTTCAAAATAGCATTAACTCACGTTTTTAAATGTCACACAGTCTGTGAGATTTATTTTTAAATTTGAAACCACTCGATTGCAAAAAAATATAAATAATTCACAATTTTTGAAATATTTACTTGATTATGTGAATCACTCACATAATAATTATTATAATACTCACATAGCTGTTGATGCTGCAGCAGCATCTTTCTTTACACCAGGAAAACAGCCACAACAAAATGTGTGTCAAAATCCCACGCCAAAGACAATACAGCCAAATTTTGTTTTTTTTTTTTTTTTCACGATAAGAGACGTTATAAACATATAATTAGCTGATTATATTAACATAAAATTGTCATTAATAAAAAAAAAAATAAAAACACGCACATACATGAACACAGACAGGTATAGATTACAACTTTGAAAATATGATGTGGATTATGAAAGTTTACTAATCTATCTGATTCATACGCCTTCGCTAGTAGAAGTTAAATGACAAAAGAAGTCAGTCGTTTAATTCTTATCGGCAGAATATTTCATAGCTTAAACGAATCTGCTCAGCAAAGGGAGCTACGTCAATGGACCAAAATCTCTCCGTTTTTTAATATTTTATTTTATCTTGATGTCATTCATATTTAAAAAAGTTTGAGATGTTGAGCCTAAACCGGCCATAAGCACTGAAAATAAATATATTTTATAAAACTTCGCAATGTAAACAGTAAATATTTAAAAAAAAAATTAAACCGAAACTTTATTTTCTTAAATTCTTGAAAAAAATACGTTTTGAATCGAATTCTTCTTAAAATCCACAGTTTTTTTTTTTTTATTTTCCAGAGCAATACTTCTTTAGTCCATCTACTAAAGAATGCATCGTCTTGCCGATCCAGATGTACCTGTGGGAGTACTCAGCAATAATCAGACCATAAATATACAAAACAACGCCATGAATCACGTAAATAATCTATCACAAGGCATGAGCTCAAGTGGAGTGGGACCCACAACCTCTGCCTTTGATGCGCTGCCCAAACCCTTTGTCCAGTCAATGAAAACATTATTCGATATTTTGGATGATCAACGTACAGGTTATGTGAAATTTGTTGACATAGAAAAAGGATGGCAGGATGATGGTAGTAAAGGTTTGCCACGAGGTGTTCTGGAATCTTTACGGAAAGTAACACCCATCAGTGGCCTGTTGACATTCGAGCGGTTTTGTGCAGGATTAAAACTGTGCCTGCTGAGGAATCAAAATACCAATGCAGGACAACATAACCAAGAAACGCAACAACAACATATCAAGAGTAATGTGACAACAAATAACAGTAATGTTTCACCCTGGAAAACCAAGTCACCAAGTAAATCACAAAGACCCCCCTCAGCTCCGGCATTGGATATTGAAAATCCCCTACCCCGGAATCCATGGGCGGGCAATAGAACTTTGAGTCTACCGCAACTTAGTCCAGATTCAGATGGAGATCTAAACACAACGGCCAATATTATACGTTCCGTCTACAACAGTCCGCCGCCGCCACCAAAACCACCGAGGGCCTCAGTACTTAATGCCAATGGTGGAAACTCGGGAATATTGGGAACCACCAATGTAGGCCCCACCACAACCACCAACAATGTCATGGACAAGGCGGAAATACGCAACGCCTTACAAAATTGGCAAATGGGAGTGTTGCGCAATGAAATCGATGCCAAGGATAAATCGAAACCAACAAATTTCCTCCAACAATGTGGTTATCGTGGCAGTGCCGATGGCGGTTCCTCATCGGCCACAGATAGTGGGAATTTTTCAAATGCTCCTCTAAAAAAGGCCTCAGTTAAGAGGCGAGAACCACGAAGACACACGCTACAGAATGGCATCGATTATAATATGTTGAAACGTTTGAAACAATTCGAAGAAGAACGAGAGGTTCTGCTTTTGGGTTTGGATGCGGTGGACAAAGCCCGAGAATGGTATTTGCAGCAGTTGGTTAATGTCCAGGAGAAGATAAAATATCTGGGGAGAATGGGCTCAACAAATGTAAGCAGAAAACTATTTTTATTTTGGATACACTTTTCTATTCCATTCCCAATTTATCTAGAAGTCCTATATTCGGTGTGTTTCAAAACAGAGAATACTCTGCTAGGCTCCTCTATAGATCGTTAATATACATACCTTCTAATGGTCTTCAATGGATAGGGAACCTTCTTTAGACAAACCCTCCCAAAATATGGGTCTGTCAGAAAACTTTTTTATTTATTTATTTTATTTATTTATTTATTTATTTTTTTTTTTTTTTTGAAAATCGAGTAAAGCTTCGGCTTTTTTGGTTTGTGTCATCTTGTTAAAACCAAGAGTTGTCAATATCCTCCTTTTCAATTTTTAAATTACGTAACGGTCACACCTTCCTTTTTTTGCCGTCCTGTTAAAACCAATTATTATCAATATCCTCCTTTTATTATTTTAAATTACGTAACGGTCACACCATCCTTATTTTGTGAGAAAAATGTTCAATTTACGAGCTGGACCTAAATCCGTAACAAACAGTGGCTCGTCTTGAGTGCAACTGCCTTTATGCGACATTTTTGTTTGTTAACATACGGAGAGAAGGTACGGTGCTTCTCTTCTTCCAAAATCCGTAAGCAATTATCGCGCACTTTCTGCAACATTACCATGATTTTCAAGGTAATGTTGCAATACCCCCCAGCGAGGTTGAAGCATATACACATGTATTCTCTCAGAGGTATGATAATACTAATTATCTTTCAAATCAGACATAAGTTAAGTGTTACTATTCCCGAAATGAGCATTGGCTGAAAAACGGTTAGATTGTGGACATTTAAGCAGGCTTTCCATAATTCGGCTTTATATGGTGTGCTCTTCCATACTTCTGGTCTTTTAATATAGTACTCCATAAATAAAATACCTTTAACCGAATCTCAATAATTAGAATACCTTCCATTGGTATCTTCAATGGTTAAGTGGACATCGAAAATGAAACATCAGCAAGAACTCTCGACACTGCAGCACATTATCTTAACCAGCATTATGCATCTAGGTTTCCTCGTTGTATTAACTATCGATGGTCCTTTGATGCTCGATGCCTAGATTAAACTCAGGAGGATAATTCTAATCAATAACACATTGTGTTTCCCGGAGGTGTTCAATATTCATGGAGGTGGCCAATACTCGACACAAAACGCATGTTATTGCCATGCTTGCCAAGTCCTATATTGGGTGTTTTATTCTACGGGAAACACTCCTATAAAATAAACGATTAAAAGTTAATAGGCATTTGAAAATTATTTTACAAAAAATTGAGATTTAAAGTCTGAGGGACATTTAAGAAAGGTCCTTCAAATTCCACGATTATAGGCAGGATAGTTGTTTAAAAATATCCTGTTATATCCCTATAGTCTTTAAAATTATTCTTTTATAAAACTTCAATTAGAAGTGCAATCGTCGTTTAAGTCCACAATAACATGTGTGATCGTCGTTAAAAAATACTCATTTTAAAGTCCACGATAATAGTTCTTATAGTCGTTTAAGAATACTCCTTCCGAAATCCATGATAATAGGTCCAAAAGTAGTTTGAAAATATTACTTTAAATGCCACAGTTATAAGTCCGATAGTCGTTGAGGAATATTCCTTTAAACGTTCGCTATTATTGTCCGACAGTCATTTAAATATCCTTCTCTTTAAAACAAGGAATATTAATGCAATAGACGTTTAAAAATTTACTTTTAACATCCTCGATTATAGATCTGATAGTCGCTTAAAGATATTTAAAAACAGGTTTATGGGATTGAAAGTCATTTAGAATATTCCTTCAAAAATCCACGATAATTGGTCTACCAGTCGTCTAAAAATTCCACGATTATAGCCCTGATATTCGTTTTAAAATACACCTTTAAAAATCAACAATTAATGGTCTGATAGTCGTTTAAAAATATTCCTTAAAAAATCCAAGACTTTCGTATTGGTAGACGTTTAAAAATATTTATTTAGAAGACCACGATCGTAGGTCTGATAATAGATTAAAAATTTAACTTTAAAAATCTACAATTGAAGATCTGATAGAACTATAAGAACATTCCTTTACCACATTTGTAACTCTCGTTGACTTTTTAAAATATTAATTTTGTTCATTTCTTTACTAATTTTCTATTTTTCTAATTTCCTATCATTGGGTATCTCATGTTTAATATTAAACCTTTCGTAAAATGTCTTGTTTATTTTCAAGGTGTCTGTTCCAAGGAGCCGTGCTTCAAAATATCTAGAACCTCTCCCCTCTCTCTCTCTCTCTCTCTCTAATTTCATTCATATTTAGATATAACTTCCATACATTTTCAAATTGAGAACCCAATATTTATAATTTTTTTTTCATTAAATCAGTCCTTGAATTATTTATTAATTTCCCACACTTCTAATACTCTTCTTATTAATAATATTTGCTATTTAACTGGTCCTCAGTAATTTCTTAAAACAATATCTACTTTCTCTTATTTTCAGGAACAATGGTCTGAGGTGCAACAGGAACGTCTGAATTTCCAAAGAGCTCGAGTCCTTGAAGTTAATCGCAGTCTTTCCGTTTTGGCCGACACCTGGGACAGAGGTGGTGGTTTCCCATTCCACTTTAATTTGGCTTTTCGGACACCACCAAAAATACCCTCCTCCAACCGGACGGCTGCCGCGTTGAGCAACACCATTGCCGATCGTCTTCGGCAACAGAATCGTTTGCTGGCCAACGAGGGCCACCTGAAGAGTGAACGCATTGTGATGTTGGAAAGAGAGAAACAGACTTTATTAGCTGAATTATTTGAATTGAAACAGCGTTCGGGATTGGCACGCCACACAAATAGTTATTTAAATGTCTTGAGTCAATCGTCGCCGGGATGTAGTACGTCATCGGGTGGCGGTGGTGGTTTGGGCGATGCTGATGTTGTTTATTAAAATGCATATAAATATTGGAAATATATTGTAGCTTAGTTTTAAAATTATATTAAATAAAATGTACTAAAATAATGATAAGAAAAAAGTGAATTTGTTTTCAAAAGACCAATATTATATTCATTGAAAAGGGCCTCATTGAATGAAATTAATACATAAAATCAATATTTCCCCTCTATATATAAGGAAGGACCCATTTTGTTAAAATAAAAGTAAAATCCAAGTTTATTATTGTCCATATCTCCAAAAAAATTCCCAACATTAAAAAGGTTTTTTTATTGAATATGGATTCACATAATTTAAGGGCAAGCAGTTTCGATATGACTACAATAGCAGATATTAAATTGGTTTCGTACGCATACATACCCTAAAACCCATTACTACTAGCTCTGATTTCGAGCAATTCCTTGTGATTCATCACTAACCAAATTACTGAAATATTCAAAACAATTTTATTTCTTAGAAATTATTCAAGGAGCTAACATTCCACAATTTCCATTTAAACTAAAAAAAATCATTCATATAATCACTAAATGCAAACACCGCCATTTCATTCAGGATTAGGAAACCGTCTCATGTACTTATTCAACTGTTTATAGTTCAACTCCTTGCCAGGAGTGACAATACCTTTATTGATTGTTTCCTTGGCGGTGGCTTTGCGATCCATATAAACTTTGTAGCAACGTTTGAATTGTGTGATTTCCTTGTGACACATTTTCTCCACGAAATCATTTTCTTTTAGACATGCAAAGAGTACAGACATCTCCTGCAGGCAGGCTACATCTGATCCAGAGTCGGCTTTACCACTCACCGTGTTCTTTAAACGCAGTGGTAAAATTTCTTGGAATGGAACTTCAGCCTCATTTTGGGGAGTGCGTGCTTGGCGCTTGGCAAAGAGGGCAGCAGTTGGTATGCGCATGCTATAGGTAATACAAGTAAAGCATTAGTGAAACTTGTACAATTTGTTGCAAAGAATAGTGTTTAATAAATAAACTATACCTGGATCCAAATTCTTATTGACAAAAATCCACAAATACGAAAAATATCCACCAGCCAAGCGGCCCCAGACCTGCGGTTGTTACGAAAGTCTCTTTTGTAAATACAAAGCTGGCATTAAAAACCACCGCCGTTACGTGATGGAAGCCTGGAATAAAGCAAAATGTGTGATAAAAATCGGAATGAAAACAAAAACGCAAACATGCTAGTAGGGTTGGCGAGACCGAAAACCAGAAAGGAGTAGGGCTTTAAAAATAGTTATACGTCGAAAAAAGTAAAACAAAATATAAGCGTAAACTTATTAATTAGTTGGTTTTTAGTTTTTATTTTATTAACCTTCAGGCATAGATGCTTTGTTCGTAACAGTGGACACCAGGAGCAAGTTTCATTTAAATACTCTTTCACTCCTTGTCCGAACCCCTAAGTCGGTGATTCAACTCCTCATCGAAGGCCACAATATTATCTATTCAATAGATCCGGCCACCTCATGGTAGAAGAGTACGGGTAGTTTCATCGACACAGATGCTGAGACAATGACCTGTCAAACTAATTTTGGAATTGAAATTTTTGAAAATTTATTATTGAAAAAATTTTCAAATTTGTAAAAATGGTTAAAAAATGCATATTATAACAAACTCCGAGTGTATAAAATTTATAGTTTATGAAACAAAATAAATCTTTAGAGAAATATGTAACATAATTCTGAACAGAAATGTAGAACTTTCATTCAATTTTCCCGTTTATTGTTTATGCATTCAAAATCAATGCAACAAGTTATTTTGTTTAATTGGTAATAAACAATTTGTTGTATTTGATTCAATAGTAATTCTGACATTACAATTCATAGAGGTTAGCCTCTTTTCTTTACTTCATTCAATCAAATGTTTACAATTTATTTCAAAATTATTCATTTGACAACATCGCATTGTCAAAATGTATAATTATAAATACATTGTACATACACCTATTAGAGATGGGAACCTGTTTTTTATGCAGTGAAATTTGACAAGGTAAATTACAGAAAATACAGAGCTGGGAATGCTAATTCGAAATGAGGTTATCTTTATTTCATTGTACCCTTACATTTCTATATTAACGAAAGGACTGAATCTAGTTCTGTTCGTGTCCTTCACGGAATAGTTTGATTTGAACATGCTCTTTTACGATCTATTGAACTCTACAGATCATTAAAAAGTCGATCTACGTATCCCTGATGAAAAAGAATAATAAATGTTTTTACAAACAATTAATTCGTTGTTATTCGCGTTATTCGTTTAGTTTATTAATTAAGTGTAATCGCTGTTAAACAATAATACAAAAACACCACATAAACAAAGTCAACACACACAAACAACAAAAATGAGTGTATCCGAGACAAATAATAGCAGCTCAACTGCAACTCCAGCAAATTATACACCAGCAACATCTAAAAGGCAATTACCAACCATCAACAATATATTTTATGTGTCCCTATACTTCGTTCTCTATGTATATGTATTGGGAGTTGTTCAGTTCCAAAATGATGTGTTGGGAAATTACTTTCCATTATATGATGAAGTGAAGAAACAAAAATTATAAATAGCATGTGTCTCTCATTGTATTGGGGTAAATGGGGAAATGAGCAATGCATCTTTCTAATTGGAACAAATATTGATTGCCTGTTTAGTATTGATTCATAAAGATCAATCAAAGATCTAATATTGGAATGGGAACAACTCTAGTTTAGTAAAAACTCTTAGATTTTTTCGAAATTTTTTCCAGAGGTAGGTATTTTTACCCTGATCCCGGGAAACTATTTTTTTCTTGGGGGACGGACCCGGGACCCCAGATTTTTGACCCAAAAGTCCGGGATCAAGACCCCGCCTGGACCCGGATCCACTTACCCGATATAGACAATATGGGTATCGATTGAAAGCTTATGGAAATACCTATCCAACAAGTGGTCACATGAAGGGGTAAGTTTTCATGGTTCGGAAGTTATAGTCAAATTATCGATTTTTTGGACCCGGATTTTTTATGAAACCCCCAAAAAGTCAAAAAAGGGCCCATTATGGGGGTCAACAAAATTGTTTCCAAATTATAGCTGACACTCTTACCTTTCCAAAATGCTACAATTTGTGCTAATACCTTTTTCGGTTCCAGAGATATGGGTCTTTCCATCCGCATAACCCGATTCTAACCAGTTCATTAAAATTATGTTTTTAATAAAAAAAAGTGTTTATTTCGCGTAGCAGTCGTCGGAATAACAAAAGTTTTCTAAATTTGGCACTTTTTGTAAATAGCCGGCCTTCGGCCGGGGCTTGAGATTTTCACCTATGGGTATGTCCGACCCCGGCTAACGCGAACAAAAGGTTCATAATTTCGGCACTCTTTGTAAATAGCCGGCCTTCGGCCGGGGCTTGAGATTTTTTCCTCTGGGTATGTCCTACACCGGCTAACGCGAACCAAAGTTTTCTAAATTGGATACCTTTTGTAAGTAGCCGGCCTTCGGCCGGGGCTTGAGATTTTCTCCTCTGGGTATGTCCTAAACCGGCTAACGCGAACCAAAGTTTTCTAAATTTGACACTTTTTGTATATAGCCGGCCTTCGGCCGGAGCTTGAGATTTTCTCCTCTGGGTATGTCCCACACCGGCTAACGCGAACCAAAGTTTTCTAAATTTGACACTTTTTGTAAATAGCCGGCCTTCGGCCGGGGCTTGAGATTTTCTTCTCTGGGTATGTCCCACACCGACTAACGCGAACCAAAGTTTTCTAAATTGGATACCTTTTGTAAGTAGCCGGCCTTCGGCCGGGGCTTGAGATTTTCTCCTCTGGGTATGTCCTACACCGGCTAACGCGAACCAAAGATTTCTGAATTTCATTCTTACGCAAAATATACCTTTTTTATTGAAAACATAGTTTTAATGAACTGGTTAGAATCGGGTTATGCGGATGGAAAGACCCATATCTCTGGACTCAGTAAAGGTATTAGCACAAATTGAACCTTTTTGGAAAGGTAGAAGTGTCAGCTATAATTTGGCATCAATTTTGTTGTCCCCCATAATGGACCCTTTTTGACTTTTTGGGGGTTTTATAAAAAATCCGGGTCCAAAAAATCGATAATTTGACTATAACTTCCGAACCGTAAGATCTTACCCCATCATGTGACCACTTGTTGGATAGGTATTTTCATAAGCTTTCCAACGATACCCATATTGTCTATATCGGGTAAGTGGATCCGGGTCTAGTAGGGGTCTCGAACCCGGACTTTCGGGTCAAAAATCTGGGGTCCCAGGTCCGTCCCCCAAGAAAAAAATAGTTTCCCGGGATCATGGTTAAAATACCTACCACTGAAAAAATTTTCGAAAAAATTGAAGAGTTTTTACTAAACTAGAGTTAAGCCTTGGAATGCATATTTTAATACTCCTACTTTATTTTGCTACATTCATTCTTTTATATTTATAGTGCTTTTTCCATTTGTTCTTTCTTATAGGCAATTATCCAGATTTCATCCTTACCATGGCAACAACATAATCTTATGTGAAGATAACACAGTGGCCTTTCGAAAGACCAGCTTTGCCGATGCTGTTACATTTTCCGAAAAACCATTGCAAATGGGTGAAATATTCCTCGTTGAAATTGAGAAAAACGAAAGAGGTTGGTCGGGCCATATGCGTTTGGGCCTAACACAGCTGCTCCCGGATGTGTTGGGATCAATGGAATCTGGTTTGCCACAATTTGCCCTACCCGATTTGGCGAATTTAGGTACCTGTTGGATATTTCCCATATCGAAATTTGAATCTCACACACTGACACCACGTTCAAATGCCGGTGATGGCGGTGGAGGAGGTGGTGATACGACAAACGATGGACAACCCTCTACAAGTTCAGCGGGAGCGACAAAAAGTAAGTTGTTTCGCAAAACGCACACATACATACATATATGAACAAAATTAACTTGAAATCAGTTAGGGGTCAATCGCCTTAGGCAGGTGAGATGTTTACTTTTAAAAATTGCAGTCACAAAAAAGCAGAGGAATATCAAACAGTGTCATGTATATTAAAATTAGTCACATTTTAAGGGGATTTTCAAGAAGCTTTACCATAATGAGTAAGGAAGAAAGTTTTTTGCAGAAACGGAAATGGTTTTTATTTATAATAATTATTTTCTGATTTCTAGTCATTTAATTCGACCTTTATTTTAAATTATTTTGTATGATTGAGCTTGAGTAATAATTATTTAAAAAAAAAGTAAGCGATATTTTGTATGACGTTCGGGCGAATCCTAATACTTGATTTACAGATGTCCTGCAATTTGGTGTACATGTCTAAAATAAGAAAATTGAGATTTTATTTGAGGGGACCTACAGTCTTTCAATAAGAAGATCTTTAAAAGAATATCTATATCTATATGATTTTTTCTATTTTTAAGTTGATATCTACGCTTCACTTGAAGAAAAAGCTTAAGAAATCGCTATTAGGACGAAGCAAAGCAATAGAGGAAACTCATCTTATCTTCTAAAATATATATGTCATAACAAAAATTTAATTCTTTTTTTTGAATGTTCTTTTAGGTAGTATCTTAGGTGAATCAATGTATGTGCGTACACCCCGTGGCATGATACCGAAACGTTTACTGAGACCAACAGCAGCTGATGGTATATTGCTGACAGACAAAGGATCACGCATTGGTGTTGTATTTATACCCACCGAAAATGATAAAACTAAAGGTGAAATGCACTTTATTATCAATGGGGTGGATCAGGGCCCTTGTACTCGAGACATACCATTGGATAAGGCACCACCGCTGCATGTGGTCATCGATGTGTATGGTACAACAAAACAAATACGTATCATACAGCTGTATGGCAGTAAGTAGTTATTCTTTACTAGATATGTACCAAATAATTCTGATTTCTTTTTTTTTCTTTTTATTTTTTTGCAGTTGTTTCCTTACAAAATGCTTGCCGTGATGCTATTCTATTGAATATGAAACCACAAAATATTGACAAATTACCATTGCCAGAACGTTTGAAGAATTTCCTTAAAGGTCAAGATTAAAGTTTAATATTAGAACATTTACTCAAAAAAAAAAAAAAAAAACTAACACAAAAGCAAACAAATTTGTATTACTAACACAAGCAGAAAACAACAAAAACAATGCAAAATAACTATATTGTTAGAGACAACAAAAAAATCCTTGATGATGATACTGGTGGTATAATATGAAATTATAAATTTCCTTATTATTTGATGAATAAAAAGTTAATCCTTTTTTATATATAAAATCCTATATTGTAATAAGAACAATTTTCCCACTTCCTTTTATTCTATACTTAATACATTCTCAGACTTATTATAATTCGCACAAACAACAATTCTAAATAGAATTACATTAAGTTTAATTTAATATACAAACATACAGCAAGAGCCAAGCATTTGTATAATCACAATTGAAAAATTGTATATAATATTTTATTATTATAATTTTTTTTAGAAATTAAAACAAAATTTCACACGAAAAATGAAATAAAATATCACATGTTTTCTTCCGTTTGAAAATGAAATCTTTATTATAACCTGGCTAGGAATGACTTATGAAGCAAAACAGGATTAAAAACAAAAAGACTCAACATCAGCTATTACAGATACTGAAACAAATTTATATGTAGGAGGCTCTTGTGTCAGAAGAGAATGTTGTACGGTACAATGTGCTTAGCTACCATGGCTTTGGTATTTTTTCTGTTCAAACAAATAATGTAAATGCAGGCATTGCATGTTGCAAAATTCAATTAAGACGGCATTGATTTAATTAGAAATAATTAATACCAGAATAGAAAAAATTACAGTGGAAGCAGACAGCCAGACCATTTGTTTTGTTATAGACCATTAACACCATTACCTTATACCCATACACATATACATGTGCAGTCAACACCATTGAGTGCAGTGTTTACAAAAAAAAACCGAAATCAAATTTGCAAAATAAACAACAAAAAAATAAAATGTTACCTTTATTGATAAGAAATTTATAATGCATAACAAAAGAAAAACAAAAATTACATATTATCCTATTAAAAGTTTATTATTATTGCCAATTATATATATTTATATATTATGAATATATTATTTAGACAATCCTCTTATGTTCTACGTGTATTGTTTAACAATCCATCTTTATTTAAAAATATTTTAAATAAACGTTTTTTCTACGTATTCTTAAGGCCAATTGTACATTCCATTTAAAGTTATTATTTTGTATTGAATATATAATAAAAAAAATACCTGGAAAAATATATGAGTTTTTTCGGAGTTAATGGAATTTGTGCATGTTTTAAAAAACATACATTCCTTGGGTAGGGTAGGGAGAATATTTATGGAACTCATATCAATTTTAAATGCCGTTTGTATAGAGTGAAGGCAAAATGGGCAAAGTAGAAACACTATCGGTCGATTTTACTTTTTTCCTAAAAATTTGAAAAAATGTTGGTAGCCGAGATTAGCGCCATTTTATCTGTATCTTCAGACAAGACTATCTAGCATCCCTATACGAAGGCATAGGAGAATGTTGGCATGGGAGCAACCTTTATTGCTGAAAACTCGATTCAATCCATAATTCCCTGACATGTTTGGCAAATATTGAAAAATGAGCTCGGGGTAAAGCCATTGAAATTCCAAAAAGTGCAAGAACGTACACCGCAACAGAAAGAAAATAGACTCAAAAGAGCTAAAGAGTTGCTTCGCTTTGCCGAAAGTGGTGAACTGCCGAATTTGGTTTTCTCCGAAGAGAAAAAATTCGTAAACAAAGAAAATGGTCGTGTTTACTTGCCAATTAGGTCAGCTGAAAATATGCACCTTCGGTTGGTCAACAGAACTCAAGCGCCGGCCAGGGTGATGGGCTGCCATAAGAGCCGATGATCGCTCGTGGCATCAGAATAAATGCCAAATATTATAGCGAAAATATTCTGGAGGGTGTATTAAAGCCTTGGTCACGCCAACATTTTGGCCGCAGATCTTGGACATTTCAACGGGACTCAGCACAATTGCACTCAGCACTCGCCAACCAAGAATGGTTACAAAAAAATGAGGTTCCTTTCTTCATATCCAGCGCACAATGACCATCAAAATCTCCGGATTCCAATCCGTTGGACTATTGTGTCTGAAGTATTTTGGCAAGCAAGGTTGGCACTAAAGAATACAAAAATATCGATCACCTCAAGCAAGCGCTTCGCCGAGAATGGGCCAAAATACCGCAGTACAACATTCGGGCAGCGTGTGACGGTTTCATTGGTCGTTTGAAGACCACAATTAGTGCCAAAAGTGACTAAGTCGAACAAATCTAAACTTATTCTAAAATTTGATGCTATTTCCGATATTTTTTGCTTTCATTCAATAAAATTTAAAAAAATGTAAAAATTATGGCGTTTGACTTTGTTGTTGTTGTTTTTTATCTCACCCTGTTTATAGCACCCGTAATGTGGAATCATTTCAATTTAAATACTTTCAAGGGATTAACGATTATGCTCGTATTTATGCATTTTGTCCATCAAAAAGAAATATAAAATATTTTCAAACAACACCTAATATCATAATTAGCCTTTGAATTAGAAGTACCTTCAAAATATATAAAAAAACATGTGTACATCAATTATTGTTTTCCAACAATCTACCTATAGTACAATAGGTATTTTTCTATTTATTTCCTTAATTTCACTTAATTATGATTAAAAAAATAAAATCTATTTTATTATTTATAATAAACAAAAACATATGGTTATACTTCTAAAAAGGTGAACGGGGTTCCTCCTACTTTTTATTCTTTTTTAATTTACCCATTTGATTCGATTTTTGTTTGAGTTTATTTTGTTTAATCGGTTTTCCTTCTAGCAATGCAGGTGAGGATGCAATCTCTTCGACATTTTTCGTTGATTTATTTTTCTTTTGAGGAGTAGCAACTTCCAAAGGTTTCTGTTCCTTTTTCTTCTCGGGCTTGACGGTAGCAGGCTGTTCTTGTCTGTTTTCTGGTTTATTCTTTTTTGTTTGTTGTTTTTCTTCCGATTTGTTGTGTTCTTTCTTCTCCTTGGGTTTTTGTTTTTCAATAGGTTGTTGTTTCTTTACCTCAACAGTCGTTTCTGTAGTCTCCTTGGATTTCTGTTTATTTTTCTTTTTATCTTTTTTAATGTTACTTGGTTGTTTCTGCTTCTGCTCGGGTTCTTTCACCTCCTCCTTTTGTCACTAACATTTTTCTTGGTTTTATTTTTGCCCTTATCCTTAATTTCTTCTCCGTTGCTCTTTTTGTTCTCTTCTGCCGGAACTTCCTTTTTCTTTTTGGGTACTTTTACCGGTGGCTCAAATACCTTAGCAATATATTTTTGTTTACTTTGCTCCAATTTTTGTTTTTTAATGGTCAAATCCAATTCACTTAGTACAGGTTTTCCGGCACGTTTGCCCAATTTTTTACCTTTGCCGGATTCCTCATCATTACCCTCTTCATTTTCGGCTTCAGCATTTAGCAGCTCAACATTTTCTTCACTAGTTGTGGCAATGCCATCATCCAATTGTTTCTCATCTTCCTCCTGCTGTTCTTTACTCACCGGTATGGTGTTGGAGAATTTCTTCAATTTTGCCACAAAGAAACCATCCATATTGTGAGTATGGGGGTAATAACGGCGAGTCAAATTCAAAGATGGATGGAATCTATATTGACGATATTTGGTGAAACCTTCAACACCAAAGTCAAGGCCAGTCGGTACCAATTTTACATTACGTTTCTTCAGAACGTAATCTATAACCCATTCGTTTTCTTCAGGCAATACCGAACATGTTGAGTAGACAATGTAACCCCCAGTTGCCGACTTGGCATCGGTACAATCGATGGCAGTAAGCAAGAGTTTACGCTGCAAATTATAACATCTCTGAACATCCACAGGGCATTTGGTGGTCTTAACACTGGGATCCTTGGAAACTACACCGGTACCAGTACAGGGAGCATCCAACAGAATTCTATCAAAACCTGTCATAATTTGTCTGAATTTGGCACCATCTTCACAGGAGACGATCGAATTGACAACACCCAAGCGGTGGAAATTGGCCACAACAGCCTTAATACGATCCTTATTGGCGTCATTGGCAAAGAGCACACCAGTGTTTTTCATTACGGCAGCAATGTGAGAACCTTTGCCTCCTGGGGCAGAGCACATATCCAAAATTCTTTCATTTTCTTGGGGAGCCAAAGCCATGACAGGCAGCATTGAGGAGGCACCTTGAATCATATAATGACCAGCTAAATATTCAGGAGTTGCACCCAAAGGCACTTGGGAACTGTAAATAACCAAACCAACTTTAGTCCATTTCCCCAAAGGATCCAAATTAACACCTCTATTAATTAAAGCGGCAGCTAGATCCCTTCTTCTGGTCTTCAGAGTATTGGTACGTATTGTCAACGGTCTAGCCACTTCGGAAGCTTCTAAATATTCCATAAGTTCACTCAAAGGGAACATGTCCATCAATTTGCCCATAAGGAATTCATTGTAGCTGTAGTATACGCACAAGTCTTTGCGCAACAGGTCCATGTAATCACTTCGGGGCCTGTCGGGTTGACGATATTTGTTGAAATCGGACAATACCAACGTGACATCCTTAATACGCTGTTGAATCTCTTGTAGAGTGATTTCTTTCTCCTCATCTTCTTCGGGGAATTGGAATATTTCTTGTTGGTCTACGGACATTTGCATTTCTTCTGCAGCCAATTTGGCTTCCTTAGCTTCACGTTTCTTCAATTTCTTATTTTCCTTTTCAATGGGTAATAGATCATCGTCATCATCATCGTCGTCATCTTCATCATCATCCTCATCGTCGTCATTTTCATCACCAGAAACATCAAAATCATCATCAGAGTTCGCATCATCGTCTGATAGGTCATCCAACTTTCCCAATTTAACCTCAGCTTCATCATCAGATTCCTCCTCTTCACCTTCTTCGTCATCGTCCTCGTCATCTTCATCCTCAATTTCTTCATCATCATCGCTAGCTTCTACTTCTTCTTCGTCATCACTACCTTCCTTAACTTCTTGTTCTTCTTCATCACTTTCCTCTTCCTCCTCATCTTCTTCAGCTTCTTTTTCAAGAAATTGTTTGCCGGCCTTCTTTTGCTTTGGCTTTAACCATTCCTTGTTTTCATCGGTAAAGCCTTTGACTTTCTTCTGTTGACCTTTGCTATTCTTTGCCACCACCTTTTTTGGTTGCTCTTCTTCCTCCGATTCCATCTCACTGTCATCTTCAACATGGCCATTACCATTTAGATTTTCCTTCTCCTCTTCTTCCTCACTATCACTGTGATATTCTTTCTGTTTTCTTTGCTGGAATTTCTTTTCTTTGGCCAATTTTTGTTTCTCTTTAATTATTTGTTTATTTTTCTGTCTTTTGGCTAAGCGCTGCTTTTGACGATGAGACAACTTTTTGTCCTCTTCCTCCATGGGAGCTATAGGGAAGAATTTGAGAATTTTAGAAATGTGACCAACAACTGTTGAGCTGTATGTGGTACTTACCAAACGATTTTTTGGGGAATGTGGGTGGTCCCTGTTTGCGGGCCTTACGGCCGGGTCCCTTTTTCACTTTCTCACTATATTCTGCTTTACGACCCATTGTTATTTGTGGGCTTTGCAATTATTTTCTTTAATAAAACACAATTGGAAATGTCGGAAAATTAAAAGTTTCGAAGCGTGGTAAAAAATGCACGTGGAGCAGAGAGAGAGCAAATATCAAATGAAAACAACAGCGAGCTAATGTCAAATTGACATTCTGATTGTTTTAAGTCGTGGCTGTGCTAAATGTAAGCGTGAAGCGTCAAACTAACGGATCCCATGGAAAAAATTGGAACTCGTGCAATTTAGAGTAATGATTTCACGACATGCATCAATGCACATTTAAACCAAAACAAGATTGAGTTATTGTCATGGGTAATGAACTGTTAAACCAATTTGGAAATTAAAAATTGTGAACGAAAATTTATTAAAATTCGTCAAAGTTGTTGAGAAATGATCGTGTTTACTTGCCAATTAGGTCAGCTGAAAATATGCACCTTCGGTTGGTCAACAGAACTCAAGCGCCGGCCAGGGTGATGGGCTGCCATAAGAGCCGATGATCGCTCGTGGCATCAGAATAAATGCCAAATATTATAGCGAAAATATTCTGGAGGGTGTATTAAAGCCTTGGTCACGCCAACATTTTGGCCGCAGATCTTGGACATTTCAACGGGACTCAGCACAATTGCACTCAGCACTCGCCAACCAAGAATGGTTACAAAAAAATGAGGTTCCTTTCTTCATATCCAGCGCACAATGACCATCAAAATCTCCGGATTCCAATCCGTTGGACTATTGTGTCTGAAGTATTTTGGCAAGCAAGGTTGGCACTAAAGAATACAAAAATATCGATCACCTCAAGCAAGCGCTTCGCCGAGAATGGGCCAAAATACCGCAGTACAACATTCGGGCAGCGTGTGACGGTTTCATTGGTCGTTTGAAGACCACAATTAGTGCCAAAAGTGACTAAGTCGAACAAATCTAAACTTATTCTAAAATTTGATGCTATTTCCGATATTTTTTGCTTTCATTCAATAAAATTTAAAAAAATGTAAAAATTATGGCGTTTGACTTTGTTGTTGTTGTTTTTTATCTCACCCTGTTTATAGCACCCGTAATGTGGAATCATTTCAATTTAAATACTTTCAAGGGATTAACGATTATGCTCGTATTTATGCATTTTGTCCATCAAAAAGAAATATAAAATATTTTCAAACAACACCTAATATCATAATTAGCCTTTGAATTAGAAGTACCTTCAAAATATATAAAAAAACATGTGTACATCAATTATTGTTTTCCAACAATCTACCTATAGTACAATAGGTATTTTTCTATTTATTTCCTTAATTTCACTTAATTATGATTAAAAAAATAAAATCTATTTTATTATTTATAATAAACAAAAACATATGGTTATACTTCTAAAAAGGTGAACGGGGTTCCTCCTACTTTTTATTCTTTTTTAATTTACCCATTTGATTCGATTTTTGTTTGAGTTTATTTTGTTTAATCGGTTTTCCTTCTAGCAATGCAGGTGAGGATGCAATCTCTTCGACATTTTTCGTTGATTTATTTTTCTTTTGAGGAGTAGCAACTTCCAAAGGTTTCTGTTCCTTTTTCTTCTCGGGCTTGACGGTAGCAGGCTGTTCTTGTCTGTTTTCTGGTTTATTCTTTTTTGTTTGTTGTTTTTCTTCCGATTTGTTGTGTTCTTTCTTCTCCTTGGGTTTTTGTTTTTCAATAGGTTGTTGTTTCTTTACCTCAACAGTCGTTTCTGTAGTCTCCTTGGATTTCTGTTTATTTTTCTTTTTATCTTTTTTAATGTTACTTGGTTGTTTCTGCTTCTGCTCGGGTTCTTTCACCTCCTCCTTTTTGTCACTAACATTTTTCTTGGTTTTATTTTTGCCCTTATCCTTAATTTCTTCTCCGTTGCTCTTTTTGTTCTCTTCTGCCGGAACTTCCTTTTTCTTTTTGGGTACTTTTACCGGTGGCTCAAATACCTTAGCAATATATTTTTGTTTACTTTGCTCCAATTTTTGTTTTTTAATGGTCAAATCCAATTCACTTAGTACAGGTTTTCCGGCACGTTTGCCCAATTTTTTACCTTTGCCGGATTCCTCATCATTACCCTCTTCATTTTCGGCTTCAGCATTTAGCAGCTCAACATTTTCTTCACTAGTTGTGGCAATGCCATCATCCAATTGTTTCTCATCTTCCTCCTGCTGTTCTTTACTCACCGGTATGGTGTTGGAGAATTTCTTCAATTTTGCCACAAAGAAACCATCCATATTGTGAGTATGGGGGTAATAACGGCGAGTCAAATTCAAAGATGGATGGAATCTATATTGACGATATTTGGTGAAACCTTCAACACCAAAGTCAAGGCCAGTCGGTACCAATTTTACATTACGTTTCTTCAGAACGTAATCTATAACCCATTCGTTTTCTTCAGGCAATACCGAACATGTTGAGTAGACAATGTAACCCCCAGTTGCCGACTTGGCATCGGTACAATCGATGGCAGTAAGCAAGAGTTTACGCTGCAAATTATAACATCTCTGAACATCCACAGGGCATTTGGTGGTCTTAACACTGGGATCCTTGGAAACTACACCGGTACCAGTACAGGGAGCATCCAACAGAATTCTATCAAAACCTGTCATAATTTGTCTGAATTTGGCACCATCTTCACAGGAGACGATCGAATTGACAACACCCAAGCGGTGGAAATTGGCCACAACAGCCTTAATACGATCCTTATTGGCGTCATTGGCAAAGAGCACACCAGTGTTTTTCATTACGGCAGCAATGTGAGAACCTTTGCCTCCTGGGGCAGAGCACATATCCAAAATTCTTTCATTTTCTTGGGGAGCCAAAGCCATGACAGGCAGCATTGAGGAGGCACCTTGAATCATATAATGACCAGCTAAATATTCAGGAGTTGCACCCAAAGGCACTTGGGAACTGTAAATAACCAAACCAACTTTAGTCCATTTCCCCAAAGGATCCAAATTAACACCTCTATTAATTAAAGCGGCAGCTAGATCCCTTCTTCTGGTCTTCAGAGTATTGGTACGTATTGTCAACGGTCTAGCCACTTCGGAAGCTTCTAAATATTCCATAAGTTCACTCAAAGGGAACATGTCCATCAATTTGCCCATAAGGAATTCATTGTAGCTGTAGTATACGCACAAGTCTTTGCGCAACAGGTCCATGTAATCACTTCGGGGCCTGTCGGGTTGACGATATTTGTTGAAATCGGACAATACCAACGTGACATCCTTAATACGCTGTTGAATCTCTTGTAGAGTGATTTCTTTCTCCTCATCTTCTTCGGGGAATTGGAATATTTCTTGTTGGTCTACGGACATTTGCATTTCTTCTGCAGCCAATTTGGCTTCCTTAGCTTCACGTTTCTTCAATTTCTTATTTTCCTTTTCAATGGGTAATAGATCATCGTCATCATCATCGTCGTCATCTTCATCATCATCCTCATCGTCGTCATTTTCATCACCAGAAACATCAAAATCATCATCAGAGTTCGCATCATCGTCTGATAGGTCATCCAACTTTCCCAATTTAACCTCAGCTTCATCATCAGATTCCTCCTCTTCACCTTCTTCGTCATCGTCCTCGTCATCTTCATCCTCAATTTCTTCATCATCATCGCTAGCTTCTACTTCTTCTTCGTCATCACTACCTTCCTTAACTTCTTGTTCTTCTTCATCACTTTCCTCTTCCTCCTCATCTTCTTCAGCTTCTTTTTCAAGAAATTGTTTGCCGGCCTTCTTTTGCTTTGGCTTTAACCATTCCTTGTTTTCATCGGTAAAGCCTTTGACTTTCTTCTGTTGACCTTTGCTATTCTTTGCCACCACCTTTTTTGGTTGCTCTTCTTCCTCCGATTCCATCTCACTGTCATCTTCAACATGGCCATTACCATTTAGATTTTCCTTCTCCTCTTCTTCCTCACTATCACTGTGATATTCTTTCTGTTTTCTTTGCTGGAATTTCTTTTCTTTGGCCAATTTTTGTTTCTCTTTAATTATTTGTTTATTTTTCTGTCTTTTGGCTAAGCGCTGCTTTTGACGATGAGACAACTTTTTGTCCTCTTCCTCCATGGGAGCTATAGGGAAGAATTTGAGAATTTTAGAAATGTGACCAACAACTGTTGAGCTGTATGTGGTACTTACCAAACGATTTTTTGGGGAATGTGGGTGGTCCCTGTTTGCGGGCCTTACGGCCGGGTCCCTTTTTCACTTTCTCACTATATTCTGCTTTACGACCCATTGTTATTTGTGGGCTTTGCAATTATTTTCTTTAATAAAACACAATTGGAAATGTCGGAAAATTAAAAGTTTCGAAGCGTGGTAAAAAATGCACGTGGAGCAGAGAGAGAGCAAATATCAAATGAAAACAACAGCGAGCTAATGTCAAATTGACATTCTGATTGTTTTAAGTCGTGGCTGTGCTAAATGTAAGCGTGAAGCGTCAAACTAACGGATCCCATGGAAAAAATTGGAACTCGTGCAATTTAGAGTAATGATTTCACGACATGCATCAATGCACATTTAAACCAAAACAAGATTGAGTTATTGTCATGGGTAATGAACTGTTAAACCAATTTGGAAATTAAAAATTGTGAACGAAAATTTATTAAAATTCGTCAAAGTTGTTGAGAAATGCATATCAAACAAATGGCGTAATATAAAAAAAAAACATATAAAAATCTACTTATTTTTAAATATACATTAAAAGGATTTTGACATAACGATGTTCTCCAGCGTTGATGCAAAGACTTCAAAGAAAGTAGAAAAATGCATCTCTGTGCTGGAGTCTTATAGTTTTCAATAGACTTTTATAAAATTGTATTCAAGGAGTAGTTTTACCTTTTGTAATAGTACCATGGATGCATCTACCTGCATTCTTCTACCATGTTTATTGTGTTCTCTTATTGTATGTTTAGGTTGGATCTTTTTGCCGAATTAACCTTCTTTATGAAGATTAATTTGACGCATACGAAATGGTATTGATACGTACTACCATGGTACAATCAGGAGGTAGAACAGCTTCGTAAAACTACAGAAATACAGCACTGAGGCTATGCCCGCTTCTTGTCAGAATTTTTCAAAATTATATCCAACAAGTTGTATTCATTTATTTGATATTTTTTGTTAATTTTTAAATTGAGTCAAATATCGCGAAAGATGAATGAAATGTCTGAATGTTCTCTCAAATATATGATCCTAAGTGTTCAATTTTTCAATTCCGTGGCAAATATGGTTAATATCATTAATGCGCGCCCCTCAATTTAAGTCTCTTCCAATCATTGATTTTGAAAATAATTTGTTTTCATTTTTCAAAACAATAATGCATACACAAAATTGGCATAAGTCGGGCACACTCAGAAAAAATTGTAATCAGCTGGTAGCTCTACCTTACCTTTTTATTGTACTATGCGTACTACTACTTTTTAAAAAACTAGTAAATGAGAGAAATTTTACATTCGCTCTGAGCGAACTGCTCTGCCTAGAAATTAAAGGAACGGAAAATTAGTAAAAATGTCAAAATTATTAGCAATTCATCAAAATCAAAATTTCAGCCAATCAAAAGCTGGCAACTTTGCTGCTATTCTTACTCGGCCATATTAGTCTAGTAAAATCTGCAAAATGGAACGACATATATTGCTGTTTGCCCGTAAGTTTTTCTAGGTTTTCGTTTACGGGACTAAAAATTTGTTAAGCAAGTATAATAAAATATTTGCTCCGTTACAGAACCAGCAAAAATCTAAGGTTGGAAATACATAAAGCGCTTATCTGGCTGGCTTAAGTCATCGGCTGGCTTCTTCGGAAATGAACAAAGGAGCCTTGGGCCAAAATCGAACTAAGTCAACCTAAAACTCCTATGTTCATCTACGAAGAAGCCAGCCGATGACTTAAGCCAGCCAAATACGCTCTATGTATTTCCACCCCAATACTTTTAAAATTGTCTTTAGATACCATAGAAATCGGAAAAATCGGTTATTGTAATAGAATTTTTTTGTTGCAAAATAAATGAAAATTTTCGACGTAAATGGGTAACAAATTGTACAATCTTGTGATAAAAATGTATTTTCCTACTATTTTAGATTCAATCTAGTGAAATAACCCCAAAATTCCCCATAAGAATTAGAAAAAATATAAAAACAAATAAAGCCTAGTTGACACTACAAGACTCCAAGACAGAGTCGCATTTTTATAGTTTCTTTGAAGTTGAGCAGCTTTCTTATTGATCCATGATTTCAGTCACGGTACAATGAAATCAGGGTAGGCCTATGATACCATATGATTTAAATTTTTTTTATTTTCTTCTCTTAATATGTCAACTTAATTTGTTTGTGTATTTTGATGGTAAAATTAAGAAGGTAAAACCAATTCAAATAAGTATTCCAATCTTTGCATTTTCTGTAATTTACCTCATCAATGATTGCAAGTTCTGTAACAAAAAACGTTTTGCTTCATTGTGGAAATTATAAATTGCTTCTTCTTGCTTTTTTAACACCTAAGTGGATGGATAGCCCTTAAAAACGACCGGGATCCCATTTTGATCTGCCCAGCCCTATAAATTGTAGCTTTTGTTTTGCTTTTCGTCTTCATCGTATAGTTCGCTTTAGTATATCGTTCTCAATAGGATAACGGCGATGATTCCAACCAGTAGCTTTGGAAACCTCGTTCATCTCTCTGTGTGTTTCTATTGATTTTTTAAACAAAAATATCTGTGAAAATATGATTTAATTATCCCGTCTTTAGTTACTAACAAATCGAGTAAACTATTAGTTTATTAGCTATTGTAAATGAATAGTGTGAGAATGGAACTGATATCGTTCGATTTAAGTGTTGAAGCTTTGATTGGTTCTCTGTTTGCCCTGTTTGCATTGGGTGCATTTTGCCGTAGTCTGTTGATTGAAGATGTTATATGCATTCCTGGCAAAAGTAAACATGGATGGAAGTCGATTAAAATACTCGATCGGGTATGTGTAACTAAATGAGAAGTACCCACTATATATTATTTAAAATATCATTTTGTTTTAACTAGCAGGGAATTGTAATTGTTTATATTCGTCATAACTACGTGTCCCATGTGCATTAATGGTTAGTACGTGGTATGATTAAGAACATGCCACTGAGACACCTGATGTCAGCATAGCATGACATAGGATTATAACAATCTAGTTCCCTTGACATTTCACTTTTTGAGTTTTTTAAATCGATGTTTATAGAATTTGTAGGTATTTGATATATTAGGATCCTCATAAACATAATGTAGGATTATTTCATGCAACGTTCGGCGCCATCAAGACTTCTTTACCTGTAAATCGTATCACTAATCATGCTATTTTTGTTTTTTGTCTTCATTTTCATTTCAGGCCTGTTATTGCAATGTTTGTGAGATACTCTTAACCCCATCGGCTGGGGTATTTTGTGACTGTTGTGGCATTTGCTCGCACGCCTCCCGCCCTTGCACACGCAAAGCCGATAAGCTTTTCAAATGCAAAGAAAAGTGGATACATAATGAGAAGACTATGCGTCATCTGTGGGTCAAAGGTAATCTGCCTTTGAGCGCTGTATGCGACGAGTGTGGCGAAGATGTTGAAGAAGTTGGCCTAAGCGGTTGGCGTTGTGCCTGGTGCCAAAGATGCTATCACACTAGCTGTTACAAACGTATCGATCCGAAGGGAGAATGTGATTTGGGAGAGTTCAGTGATATGATCTTCCCGCCGTATACAATTGTGGCGGCCAGAACGAGAGAGTCTGTACGTTTACATTTGGCTGGTATTAATCCACCGGATATTGAAAATTGGGAGCCTTTGATTGTTATAGCCAATACCAAGTCGGGTAGTAGTACAGGCTCTGATGTTGTGTCCCTTTTGCGTGGTTATTTACATCCTCTACAAGTAATGGAACTAGGATCGAGAGGGCCACAAGACGCCATGCAATGGGCAGCTAAAGCAAGTCCGAGGCCATGTCGTATTCTGGTAGCTGGTGGTGATGGAACTGTCGGTTGGGTATTGAATACCATGTATACATTAAATATTAAGGTGAGTAGCAATATAAAACAAACAAAGATTTGCAATCAATTGAAAACCAAAAACAAAATATCTTCCAGGTATTTTGTCTGTAAAAGATTTCTAGGATGCGGTCCTTAAAAAAATATATGTTTAAACAAATATATATTTAGCATTAAATTAACTCTATCTCTATTTAGAATTAAATTATCTGGGAATCTTCAACCCAGATCTATCTTTACAAGACCTTTAAAAGATTTTCCACAAGACCTACAGAAAGTGTTATAAATAGAAGTCTTTGGAAGGGTCTTCTATACATTGAAAACGATTAGAAGTTATTTTATCTACAGAAAATACGTAGAAATGTTATATGCATAAAAAACTGTGTAAGGGCCTTTAAAAGTAGAAGGTCTTTTTAATAAAAATATCTCTTGTTGGTCATTCGCCCATTGAAGACTACAAAAGTTCTTATTCAACAACGGGTGACGTATTTAACATTTCACTTTTTTATATCATTACATACAGCCCCTTCCTGCAGTGTCCATTATGCCACTGGGAACTGGTAATGACTTATCACGAGTTTTGGGATGGGGTGCTGAACCACCATCCACTTTGGATCCCTTGAAGATATTAAGAGATGTGAGTATGCAACAAAAATAGTATCCCACCTTAATCTCTCCATCTAAAACATAATATCTATTCCATAGATCAAAAGGGCCCGTTCCATAAATCTGGATCGATTTTCGTTGCAAATTGAAAAGAGTCATTATCGTCTGCCAATACAAAGACATCCCATGAAAACCATAAATGTTTACAACTATTTAAGTCTAGGCGTTGATGCCTTGGTAACCTATAACTTCCATAAAACAAGAGAATCCAAATTCTATGTTTTAAGTAGTCGCATTTTTAACAAAGTAAGTTGGATTGTGATGCACTTAATTGAAATTATGATACTCAATCGTGTTAATTTTTAGTTGATTTATTTTGGTTTTGGTACCCAACAAATTGTCCAGCGAGATTGTGAGGGCTTGGAAAAGATGCTCGATTTATTTTTGGATAATCGTTTGGTCGAGCTGCCTGAATTACAGTCCATTGTGTTTCTCAATATTGATTCCTGGGGAGCTGGTTGTAAGCTTTGTGGTAAGCAAAAGTTAAATGACTTGTGTTTAAGATATCAGTTTTTGATATAATATTCTCTATTTTAGAATTATGCAACAATGATGATTATGCACCCAAAATCAACAATTCCATTTGCGATGGCGCCATGGAAGTTTTTGGCATTGTCTCCTCATTTCACATAGCCCAATTGCAATGTGGTGTCAGCAAACCTGTAAGAATAGGACAGGCACGACATATTAAGGTAATTATATTTCTAATTACATTTATCATATTTAAAACAATTACCGTATTGTATTTTCCTAGATTGTCCTGAAAAGT